>NC_050530.1:13126855-13135922 GCF_002922805.2 Oryzias melastigma | reverse complement strand
TCTTTCATATGAAGACGGGGGCCGCAAATCATCATCCTGCGGGCCGCAAATGGCCCGCGGGCCGCGAGTTTGAGACCCCTGTCCTAAACCCTTAAATTCATGTCTGGAATGGTTTTAGTTTCTCTCCTTCTGGCCTCTGGTTCTCCACTAGAGAGCCGGTGGCATGAAATTCAAGGGGAGACAAACATCATTTGGAACCTGCTCCCAGAAAAATTTGGCTGTCAGAAAATAGTCAACAACATTAATTGGAGCCACAAGAGACATTTACTTAGATTCTAATTTGGTCACTCAAAAAAAAACTTTATCTAAACTGAAATAAAACAGAATCCACTAAATAACCTTCTGAAAAAAATGTTTCTGTTCTTTGCTCTGCTACTTTCATTAAATCCTCCACCTACTGTGATTACTTTTTTTGACAACTTTATTACTTTTTTTTTTAGAAAAAATACAAAGAGAACAAGTCAAAAGTACTATTTATAAAGAAACATCAAGAAAGGAAGGAGAAGAAATATTAAAGATATTAAAAAGAAAACAATTAGTCAATTAATCAATATGTTTGAGAGTGGCTGTCATGCAAAACAGTTTTAAAGATTTACAGATGTTAATAGATTTTTTTTTATTTTTTAGGTGGAGATTGCTGTAATTTAATGTCCTAGTGGAAATCAGGAAAAATTAACAATGAAAGTTGACAGAATTTTTAAGTAAACCAAAGCGAGGGAGCGTATGTTTCAGGATACTCCAAGCAATAAATTTGGATAAATATTTTTTATTTAACTTTATTTATTTGGCCAATAAAATATGTCTGATAGAATGGAGATAAGGGCATCCTGAAACAAAGCTCTCATCTTGGGGTTCCAGTTCTTTGTTAGCTGAAAAGCAAACATTACCATGAGAAGGCTGTAAGACGCTGTGGTCTGGTTACCTGTCTCAGGTTGCGGGTGACTCTGACGTCATGCCAGTCATTGTCGTTGAACTTGCCATTGACGGGCTCCACCAGGGCCTCGAATGCCCCGGAACCCAGGTTAATGACAAGCGACACGGCGCCGTTCTTGAGTGCCAGGTTGACGTAGTCGGCCGACTTGCCAGTGTGCAGCATCAGGCCGTTGCGCTGCAATGTCTTGAAGGAAAGCGTGATCTCATCGCTGCTGGACTGGATGGGGTTGGGCGACAAGTCGTAGCAGAAGTACTCCGAGCCCTTGAAAGTCGCAACATACTCCTCGCGAGCTAAAGACGCGAGGAGGTGGAGGAGAGGAAGAAAACCATTACTTCTGTGTTTGTTGTGATCTAGTAGTTAGCAATCTTTATTATTTTTCAATCTTGTTGTCCTATTTTGAGTGTAATGCTACGTTCACGCATTCAAGAACATACATTTATGGTGTTCACGCTGGACTGTTGCTGCCTGATGCTAGTGCATATCAGCTACCAACAGCGTTACAAATTTTTCCACATCTTGTGTTTTTTATATCTCTATTCCAATATAAAAAAGACCTTGTAATATAATTCCAGCTGGACACAAAGCACAAATACAAATTAAAAAGGGCGCTACCCATATGTCACTACCAAATCCGAGTCCCTGATTGGTTGAAGCTCCACCTGGTTTAACTTTCAATGCGTGTTTGACACATTGTCTCAGTTTCCTTTTGTTTAGTTCTCTCTCTCTTTTTAATTTTTTAAGCAGGTTGGCTGTGGCTCCTGGAGGGTTCCCCTCCTTCCTGTGTCTGTATCTGGGAGTGGCTTCACAGCTGCTACACTTTAGTTAAACTGTTGTGTTCTATTTAAGCTCCTCTGTTTAAGGTATCTGTTTTGCAGTGTTTCTGGAGTTCTGAGCGGTGCTTTTTGTGGTGACCTCGATGGGATGTGGTGAAACATTAACAAGGCCGAATCCAAATTCTTCCCCTACACCTACAACACACATCTGGGGGCTGGGTGATTATATCTGATCATTTTATTTTTTTGTTATTAATGGCTTGATGTTATCTTGCGCTAGTAACGTATTGCAAAACATTCTCATTCCTTTACAGTCACATATTGACATATGGTTAAGGATCCCTCTGTGTCAAAAATTGGCGTTTTGGGTGTCCCTAACTCGTCATTTTTTAACGTGTTGGCTGTTCCAGTTAAATATGGGTCCCAACCTCCACGCCGCAAACTGGTACCAGGGCTTGGACCGCACCCATATCCTAACCCTAACCAGAACCCGATACTAGACGCGGATCAGTTCCGGTTCTGGACAAGGTACCATATGTTGACCAAGCTAGGGTTACGGTACCGGTACTGAGCACGTCCCGAGATTCGGTCACGTTAAAAATGTATATTTTTAAAGTTTTAAAAAATTAGTTTTAGCGTGTTCAATAAATGTTTGTCCTGTTCAGGCCACGACCTAGGGTGTGTTTATGATTTTGGCTCCCTGTGCTTCTCACTAACCCTCCAGTTGTAGGGGCTATTTAATTGGGGTAGTGTGTCCGAAATGTTTTTTTTTAAGGACTAACCCTCACCGCGGTGGGATGACAACCCTCCGCCACAAGGGTGTTCCATGTCTCGCTGTGCCAAAGAGAGGAAACACATTTCTTCTCATGTGTGTGCTCAACTTTTATTTATACAGCGCTTTTCATTTCCTTGTGGCAG
The DNA here is from genome assembly GCF_002922805.2 of Oryzias melastigma. Lineage (NCBI taxonomy): Eukaryota > Metazoa > Chordata > Actinopteri > Beloniformes > Adrianichthyidae > Oryzias > Oryzias melastigma. The sequence goes on along the minus strand of NC_050530.1, from coordinate 13,133,297 downwards.
CTCAAAGCGCTGATATTTAAATGTAAGTAATTACTTTTTTTTAGCATGACCTTTTTAAAGTTATAACACCATTGTTGGTATTTATTTCCGATTGTTGTTATGTATTTTTGAGTGTTGGCTGCTCCGTGCTAATGTAGCTGACCGGCGACTATTGATGACATCATTGAGTGGTAGTGATGTTGGAATTTGAAGATACTATTTTTCCATAAGTCTCCGTTTAAAGGGGCTAAATGTAGGTGTTGGAAGGGAAGAATTTGGAGTTGGCCCAACTCCACTCCTTCATCTAGGTCGTCTTGATATCTTGCAACAATGTTTTGTACGTATAGAGCCCAAAAACGGTTGTAGAGCTTGGGTAACATGCATATACGGGTGTTTACATAGACTTTTCATTGGAAATGATCACTTGAATGTGTGCTGTCGAAGGCGATGTAAACATAGCTTAAAAGTAGCGACCATCGCTTCACTAGCGCACATGCTAGGGTTTGTTTTGGTGAAACTGCCACCCACAATGCAGTTGGTCACATGACCCGTCAAAGACTCTTTCTTAAAATCTATCTTTGTCTGCTGACTATATTCTGTTGCGAAGCACAAGAACACGTTTTTTTTAAAGATTCAGAGCATGTTGTTATTGTCGAGCAAAGCTTCACTGATGCCAACACTCCCTCCATGTCTCTAATCATTCCATAAAGTTGTGCGTAAACAAGCTTTGATCAGTCATGTGGGTTGGAGATTAAACGGAGTGGATGTGAGAGACACAGTAACTGAGTGTGTAGCATTCCAAGCTCGCTTCAAAAAAAACCTGCCATCCACTCTTTTGAGAGAACAGCTGTGCTGGCAGTCCAAAGTGATGTGGACTTGTTTGACAACATAGCTCATTTCAAGATGTTTAAAAAAATCTGAGTGCAGGTGTAAGAATGTAGGATCAGTAGAGGTAAGAAGGGATTTAAGGAAGATGGCAAAAACTGATGGAAAACAGCAGCATGGGAGTGTCATGGAAACCAAAAGCCCGCAGGAATGGCCGATTAGAATTCAGAGTAACAGGCAGACAGCCAATAGCAACTTACCTTGCAGACCCCTTGTGACCCCCAAGGACACTAGACCAAGGTTTTGCAATCCATCATCCTTAAACTCACATTTACTTATCTGCTCTCTCACACCGGCTCACATATCGTTGCTGCACAAATATGCACGCACACATCATACCATTGCAGCGTCGCAAACAAGTTGGGCCGACGTTATCTCTCTCCTTCACCAACACAAACCAAAGCCCCTTTTTCCTCTGCATCCGCTCGTCTGCGCTTTTCGCCATGATCTCTATATCGCTCACACCTCCCTCCTGGCCTTACGCCACCTTCCCTCTCCACACATGTCATTGGCCTCTTTTTTTCCTCTCCACCATCTTGCAGTTCGCAACAATGGAGACACATTTAGCAAGCACTTGGTGGGAGAAAAAGAACAACACTTGGAGCAGGGGGAGGAAAAAAAAGGCTGCCACATAATGAAAAGACTGAAGTGTAATAGGTTATTAAGGTAGTAAGAGGCGGAGAGAGGAGTGTTGAAATGGAATTGGCCGCACTTGAGTGAATATAACACATGCAGCATAATGAGAAGGAAAAAGTGAAAATGTTTCACTATTCAAAGGCCAATTGTGGCAAATCGTCTTTCTTTGCCTCTGTCGCACACACACAAAAAAAAATCCAAAGTGTGAATGTCAGCGAGCGAGTGAGAAACAACACGTTATTTACCAGCATGTGTGTGAGCTCCCCCCCTAGTGTGTAATTCCTTTCCTCCCGGCATGTTAATTAAGAGTGTGCGTGGCTCATAAAGAAAATGGCAACTTTGCATCTAGGCGTTTAAAAGTATACGTACACACAAACAATTATTAGCTTTTTTTTAATGTGTGCGTGAAATGTGTGTGGGAATGGGTGGGTGCTGGTCTCAGTAAATATTGGTGTATTGCTGTCAGAAAAGCTATTACCAACTCAGGGCCTGGGGCTAGTCTTTACTGAGAGGAGTGAGCGCGAGGAGGGGAGGGAGGGTGGCACCAGCACACGCGGCGTGCACACGCGGACGGGAAACTCGAACGCTGACACGCACGCAGACGGATGTAGATGAGGAGGACGCTGTTCCGAACACACGCAGGCCGTCGAGCGGCATTCAGGCGGTAATTTACAGAGGTGCCATTAGGTTTCAGTGTGGCGCTCCACTATTCTGCTGCTAATTTACAGACGCGTCATTAGATCAGACAGGGGCACATAAAGCATCTCTGCATCGATCTGGAGGCCCCCGAAAACACTCTGTTCCATCAGGTGCACAAACAAACGAAAGGCACAAATGAACAATAAAAAACACAAAAGAAGTGTGGCGCTCGGATGCCATCGCTGTACCTACGCACCTAAAGCACACAGAGAAACGTGTTTGCTCTCAAGCGGCAGGTTTAAGTGGATCTGCTGTAGCTCAGATTAATGTAGTGAGTCAGTATTAGCTCAGAGTAAACACTGAGGCAGACACTGACATACACACCACATGTCACACTTCATCCTGCAGAAAGCACTGTCGATCAATGAGAGGAAGTGAAGGCACGTGGAAACGGTGCGTAAGAGGAGGGGGACCGGCCAAACGAAAGGAATTAGAAAAGAAAAGAGGAGAAATTACTAAAACATGCCTATTTCAAGCACTATTACCTTGTATATTAAATAACTTGCTCTCTGCCGTGTAGTACGGTGAGTTCAACCGCGTTAATAGTTTCTAGTGATTTGTAGTTCGATGGAAAATCTGACTGCAGGGCCTTTCTTTTCTTTTTTTTCCAGCTCTGCCTCTATCTAAAAAATATTACAGAGTTAAACTAATAAAAGAGAGAACAGAAAGCTTGTCAATTCCCTTGGAGGTGTTCCAGAACAGCATTTTTGCTCGATTCTTATCATCTTTCCTGGCTATTTTGTTGTTTTTTTCTTTAATAAGATAATTAGCCTACATCAAAAATAACCAATTAGCTTATGATGTTTTGAACTGTTAATTTAAGGCTTTATAAATAAATAAAAAAATGCAAGAACTAGAAGCTCTTTAAAGAAATATTAAGTTGAGTTTATTTTTCGTCTAATGTATAATACACTGCATCCTTTTTAGCTCCTTGCTTCAGTCTGCTTAACATTAATGAAGTATAACCTTCATCTGGCGTAACATACATTTCTCATTAAGACACACTGAGAGACTGAATAAAAGATTTCAGCAGCAAACAAGAGCGTACGCATTTTTCCATTCTTTAATTAGCTCACACCTCAACATACTTATTTTCTAAATAATACCCTCTGTGTAAGACTAAGTCCTTACTTCTAAATACACTAAAGACTCAGTACAGTCATCTTATTATCCATTTTTACAGCATTCCAAGTCATAATTTGATTATAATGATGTTGTTTTTGGTCAAAATAAAATGACATATTTTCTGCAGAGTGGCAGGAGTTCATTAGAAATTTGCCTCGGAGGTGCACTACATAAAAACTATAATAGAAAGTTTTAAAGTAATAGATTTGAACACATTTCGGAGATTTTATTTTCATGAATTAGGAGAAGCATTAGGGAATATTTATGATTTAGGAGAAGAAAACACTTAAAAATATATATTTTTTCAGGGGAAAATCAATTTGGTGATATTTCGTGATATTTTGTTTGGCGATACTTGTATCGATTTAAAATGCTGACAAGATTATATTTAATTAATTGCTTATGAGCATCCTTCAGGGTCCTACTTTTGTTTTCCACCTAAACCTCCGACCACTAGTTGGTGTAGAAAATATTGCGCATTCTCCTGATTTTCATATTGTAGAACAGATTGTGTGTCAGCTGAGATTCAAAGCGGTTCACTTTCCCGTGAGAACCAAGGCCACTACCCTACACAAGGATTTAGTAGCTGGACATATAAGAAACGTGTGAACCCACCATGCTATTACCTTATAAGGACACAGAAACCTCCGCGTGAAACACAATTTGATATGCAAATGCCTGTAATGCTTATGTCATCTGTCAATGAAACCAGCCTGTTGCTTCCTGACGACAGGATTTTGAAGCACAAAGTTTTGCATCTAATCCTCCCGCATCCTGTTTTCCTGCCTTCAGCAGGCTAGTGGCCTTGGTTCTCACGGGAAAGTGAACCGGTTTAAATCGCAGCTGATGATATATGAACATCAGGAGAAACACACAATCTGTTCTGCAATATGAAAATCAGGAGAATGCACAATATTTTCAACATTGGCAGCACAAAACACTGACCCTCTTTGAGCCGCTCGACACCGTGACTAAAACAACAACAAGATCTCACGAGAACCAGCTTGTGTTATATGTTCAGTCAATTTCACAGTTTTTACTGTTATGAGACATGTACTACTTAGTTTTTACTTGGGATGGGTACCGAAAAGTACAGTCCTGGTATATATCACGATATGTAGTATCGTGAGACATGTTTTGGGATGTCTATTGCATCACCAGACTCTTGCAGATACTCACCCTTTTATTTTTATTCTGACAAGGATTGCAAATTGTTGCTAATGGATGTTGCTGTTTTGCAACAATAAAAAGTGTTTAAAAGTACATTTATGATAATATGTGTTTACTCCAAAGACACCTCTTCTTCAAAAAGGCATAAACTCTGTTTTAATACAACATTCATAGACACAGAGGAGGATTCTTTTCCAAGGTTGGCAAAGTGCCGAGTCCGCCTGTAATTTTGCGAGGACTTCACACGGCTAATGCAGATGACTATCCAGGAAACATAGCTACAGGCCATAATTACAGCTTCCACAAACAGTGGAATAAAAGTAATGTCATTTTCATGAGAATGGCTTTTTTCCCATGAAAATGACAAGGAGGGAAATGTGGATATTATTCTAAAAGGACGGCGTAAAGAATCAGGACAAGACATAAAATAAGGAACACTGGGACTCCTTTGGAAAAAGAGGTACGATTTGAGTTATGGAGGCTATAAGGGGAATAGATACAGATGTAAAGATGATTGGCATTAGGCCTTGAAGGCTGTCATTAAACTGCCACTCTAATGAATAAAGCAATCTGTTGGGAGGCAGGACAGAGATGGAATAACTGATCTGATGGTTGCGGCATCAGGGACCAGCTGCATCTGCACCACCAATGATCAAACACACTTCACATGGATTTTTTGGTGAGTTTCCACACATATGGCGGTGTGTGTGGGTGTGTGTGTGTGTGTCATTTGAGGCGCTGTCTCATCTCGTGGGTCTCCTCCTCAACATCTCACATACTAATTTATCATTTCCATGACAACCCTGCATTAAAGGGGGCTCCAGCAACTGTGTGCATGGGTGTCTTAAGGGGAGAAAGAGGAAGACGGGAAGGGAGATTGAGAAGGAGCGGAAGAGAGAGAAGTAGTGATTGAGTGAACAGTACATTATCATGGACAGCTGTACTGAATCAAAATGGCGGATGGAGGGTGGGTGCACATCAGGGGAACCTTCATTATACAGCACCTGATGGAGGGAGCGGGATGAAAAGATGCACAGCGAAGGAACGGGAACGGCACACGGGGAGAATTTGAAAAGAAATAAGAAAAGTGTGGGAGGGGATGTGGATCGGAACACAAAATGGAAGAAAGGAGATATAAAGAGGGCTGAGGCGAGGAAAGGGCGTGGCCGAGGGGCTGTGATAGTTGGCTGGGAAAAGGACGGGAGCAAGAAAAATGCTGGTGTGTCTAAATCCTAGAGTAGCAAGCCTCAATCATGGCAGCCCTGTCATTCCAGAGATAGTACACTGCAATTCCCCAGCACCTCGTTTTTAGCCCACCATGCAGTTCTGCTATCAGCTCCCCTCAGCCTGCACACATCCACCCGCCCACACACATAAGACATCCCTCCTTAATAACAGACAGGTGGATTAACTAAATACTCATACAGATGTAGACGACCACTGCTGTAAATAGCTCTGAAACCGATTGGGTTATCACATCACAGCCAAGGGAGCAATACTGTAGAGGAGGATATTACTGTCATAACAGTGGTGACGGATTGGCTGGCTGAACCGTAGATCTCTTATTTCTTTCTTGTTGTGGTTGCTACGAGTGTTGGAATGAAGGCATTCATGCTGCATGTTGAAAGATGTGACAAAATCTCTGGTGAAACCAAAGATGAGAGCTGTGGCTTTGATAGAGATCAGAATAAAATGACAAGCAGCGAAATGAATGCAGCTTTAATTATTTCAGCTAATGTAAGTTTATGAGTGAATAATGATAAATGTGCTACAGTTCTATAAAGGGTAAGTTTGCTGTTTTTAGTTTGGGTAAATTTGGTAATCAACAGCAAAATTGTGAAGTAGCCTGTACATTTTTTTCAAATTTTAATTTAGCTCAAAAAACATTCTTTTTTTTTTATTTATCTCTTTTTTCTCTTTTATTATATACATATATATATATATATAT
>NC_050530.1:13043155-13126743 GCF_002922805.2 Oryzias melastigma | reverse complement strand
TATATATATATATATATATATATATATATATATATATGTAGCAAAATATGGGACTAAACATTACATTACTGTAACGGAGAACAATAATGGCTAGAATTATTTCTTTACTACTTCACTACTATAACCATATTTAGCGTCATGAAACATATGAGGAACAGTGTTTCCTCGCTAATTTGCATATATTTACTCGCGGTTTCACATATTCGCAGACTTTTTTTCAGTCATGTGACTCTTCCAGTTTGTCACAAAAACTCGGACAACTCAACACTAAAAAAACTCTTTATGTTGAGCAATACTCCAACGTTCTTTATTGCAGTTTACAAAGGTATTTTTGAGGAGCACGGATTGGTAACAGTTACTCTTCAGTTGCAGGGGGTTGGGGTTCTACATATTCGCGAATTTGGCATATTCAGGGAGGTGTCCAGTCCCTCAACTCCGCGAATAACGGGGGAATACTGTATATTAGCGCATCATCTAAGAACGAAGATAACATTAGCATGAAGAACATGCTAAAAACTCTTCACATCACTTTAAATCACTAAATCTATTAAATTCTACATCATCTGTGTAACTTTTTAACAACTCCACGAGGCTTCTTGTCAGACACCTACAGTCCCCTCTAGCAGTTGTTAGTGGTAAAATATAGCAAACACATGATCCTATTTCTTAAAAAAAAATACAAAAGTCACACTTAAATATAAGTCACACCCCTGGACAAACTATGCAAATAACTAAAAAAATAATCCAACTTATACTTCCAAAAAATACAGTAATTGGAAATAAATTCAGCCATGAGGGGGTTAATTTTTGTGAAACAATCTAACTGATTTTTTTTGCAAACCCTATGTTCAATTAAGCTTTTAATCTGAAAGGGCAATATTAACAGTGCACAGCAATAACCCCCATGTAATAAATAAAGAGCTGTGTCAACAAAGCTTGTTTTCTGCTTAGCAAAAAGTTTAACCCCTTTGTGCCTGAACATATTTCTAGCTATACAAAAAAAGTCACATATTTTTTTCCATGTAAATGCTAAATTAAGATAACTTTTAGATGCGTATTTGTATCAATAGGGGTTAAAACAAGCCCTTGAATCAGAGTTGGTCTTTCAAAGGAATTTCCTAAAAAAACAGATGACAATATTTGTCATTATTGCTTTTGAATTTAATTTTAAGTTTTAAAGAACGGTAAAAGAGGGAAGCATATCACTTACATTTATGGTTTTTTACCCCTTTTTGTTCCTTTTATCTCTGCTTGTGTCTCTTTTTCTCTCCGTCTGTATAACTCGATTTTGGCTTTCTGTCTGGTACCCAGGGAAACCGGCTTGTTTCCATGACGATGTCTTCGGGCAGAACAGTGCATTTGTCTTAAGCGGGATAAGATCGGAGTCAGTTTCATCCCTTTTAGACATGCAGAAGCACAAGCGCGCACAGGCGCGGACACACACAACATCAAATTAATGCAGCCATACATCATGTCAGAAATACAGAGCAAAGATGCAAAAGACAGATAAGACATCCATATTGGAAAAATTTGCATTTGGCTAAGATAGTCATATTAACATAGATAAATGTGTGCATTCATGTGTTGAAAGATCTTACACCCACAGAAACACATTCAGTGAGTCGTACTAGAGCTTTTAGAAAAATAAAGGTATAAGAACTCTACTTTTTTAAGTTTGTGGTTATTTTAAATCATAAAAATGAGGCTACCAGAGTGTGTGTGTTCATAAATCATCTCTCTTGTGTTTGTTCCTGTTTTGGCAAACATTAAAGAAATGAACCTCAAATGCCAGATGGGGTACTGGAGTGAAACGCCAATTGGGCCGCTACTCCCAGCAACTGCCAATAAACAATGGAAATTTCTAGAGCAGGTAAGAGACAATTAGAGCACTAGACTTTCTTGTTCATTCCAAAATGGGAGTGTGTATAAACACGTGTGCGCAAAGCCACAGTCTGATGAGGCATCCGCATCTATAATGACTACCATTCTGGGCGACGTGAGGCTGTGCAGACTCGGGGAGCCCAAGGAGAGATGCAGCGCTCCTGCTGAGAAACACTGCAGTCTTATCTCCTTCCTTGTCTCCATGCGCGTCGCCGACCTTCTCTTACCACCTCTCTTTTCCCACTCTCCTATCTTTCCTCACCATCACTTTTCTACACTTCTTATTCTCCTCCCAGCCTCCATCACAGACTCACAGTCATCATCTGCTTTATCTTCATCCTCAGGAAATAGGAAGTTCATTTGATGTCTTTATTTTTAGACGATTACGGGGTGCATCTGCCTTCCTATTAGCACAGTAGTGATTGTTACAAGTGCAGTGTAAAAAAAGGATGGGATTTTGCAAACAATTACAAGTAAAAGTATGCACTAACCCTGAAATTACACTACTAGTCCAATTTTGACTTTGTGCATGGACATTAAGCATTAATGAGTGCTCTGAAGCAATGGGAAATGGTCACAGAGAGAGCTGGCTAAATTGGTCCCATTAGATAAGAGAACATATCTAGAGTTTAAGTCATTTTGCAGAGGAAACTTTCACGCAGTTGCTCTGCTCGTGGCAAAAGGAAAAATATTTTTTTCCCTCTTCTTAACATCTTAAGACTTGGCCATCAGGAGCAAAATGGATGGCAGTCAGCGAGTTCGGCAACCAGTCAACACACTTGCCTCTTAACACCAAACGTCTCAAGTTGGCCTCTGCTCACTTGCCAGTCTTGCAACAGTCTGCAAGCTTGACAAACAACGGACTAACAGTGACCTATTGGTGCCTGAGAAATATACTAAATTCCCAATTATGCAAACTGTCTTGCTGTTATTTGGCTTTTCAGGGTTTAGTAATAGACCCAATACGTATATATATATATGCCAAAATAGAACCTTTAGAAACAAATACAAAAAAAAAAACATAACCTAATTGACAGATTTTGTTCAAATAAGCAAAATAGAAATCTCTCAATGGGGTAAGAAAAATTGTTTACCCAGGAATTTCTACTTTAATATATATATATATATATATATATATATATATATAACGGCTCAGCTAACAGATTAGAGCTGAAGGCCTCTTGTGTTGGACATATTTTATTGTTACAACAGAGAGTTATGGGTAATAGATCTTCTGATACACAAGGTATATATTTGTATAAACCCCTTTTGTTATTTAGGCTAAACTTTATTTATATTGGTTATATTTGTATTCTTGGACAAAAAAGGAGAAGCCGAAATAAATAAATAAATACAAAACCAGTTCTATTCAGTAAGACATGTTTTCACAAACTAAGATAATTTTGCCTTTGAACATTTTTCTATAATTTTTCTTGCAAGACAGAAAATAAGATATTTTTTTTCTTGAAACAAGGGTCTTTTTACTTTCTTAAAATTCAGTTTTTGCAGTGCAGAAAATTGTTGTTTATGAGGGAAAACACTTTGCTTTACCAAAACATTGCATTAACAATAGAGAAAATATTTTTATATATGTCCAATAACAAATGTTAATAGTACTATTTACTTTTTTCATTTCTAAAACACCACATAAAATATTTATAATTTCTCCTGCATTTGATGCACCTAAAGTTTTCAAAAATCTGACACGAAAAGAGAAATATTGTAATTTCGTGACCATAACTTAGTAAAATTTTATTTTTTTGTGGAAGGTATTAGATTAATTTAGCAGCATTTTTAAATTCTGCTTTTTAAGGCTGTTTTAGCTTTGTTATTTATTGGCTCACCCGGTTACATCTACTTGCTACACAGCTGCTTTCCATTTATCGTCACAACTTTTAGTATTTAGTCACTATGGTTTCCTTTGCTCATCACATTTTTTTCTTTGTTTACTCTTAATCTCATCCCACCTCAGCAGTGCTTGTTACAGGTTTCACATTTTTAGACTTACACTGATTTTTGCATTGCCCCATTCTCTTCTAACTTGTCATTTTTCCAGCTTCAACATTAAGAGAAGCTTGTTTTGTCTAAGATTATTATTTTGATTATTTATTGTTAAAAAAAAAAAAAAACTGTATAAACGTAATGTGATGCAGTTTTATCAGAAAACATTTCCATCTTAAAATTCTTGCATGATTATCCAAACTACAGATGGTTTATCATTTTGTATTTTCTGGTCCTGCATGATGTATTGCTAGGACCATACATGGTGGTAAGGAAGAGGTGGGAGACATGCTGTACTTTGCTGGTATTGACTGGATCCTCTTGTCTTGGCGTCTGTTACCACTCCCAACCTAACATATGGTTGAGTCAGCATGAAGCTCGTCTGATGTGAGTTTTTATCAGTGTTTGTGGGAACCGCTACATCATCGCACATGCAGAAAGTAAAGTGTGCTTACTGCCTGATTTTGAGTGGAGGGCTCCAATAAATGCATTTTTTTTGCCACAAGACAATGTGTTAAAAAATGAGGCTCTTCTGATTGCCGACGCTTTATGAGTCACAAATGATGACTCACAACCCACCTCACAAAAACGCACACACCAACCTACAGACACACACTTTTCTCCCTCTCCTGCCTTTATCCACTGACCGTGAAGAATATGTGCAGGCAGCCTTACTCATGCATATTTACACTGAACACACACTAACTCACCTACTCAGCAGGCACTCTCTAAAGGTTATTGTGTATGTCTGTTTGTCCGTCCGTTCACGTACCCGCGTCTTTAAAGGTCACTTGAAGCAGCGCTGGCCACTTGCCTAAGCTGTGCATAGATTGTTGGACTGATACGGAGAACACTTGGACATGCAGACAAACAACCATTATTAAGGGGACATCCTGCCCCAAAGCCAAAAAAGAAAATAGAAATATAAACGGGCATGGCAGTAAATTATACCCCAAGAAGCACTCTGCGCTTCCATTCATGGCGTGCCATCACTTGTGCTCTCAGGACCTTGATCCTCCTTTTATTTTTTTGGCCAAGAAAAGGAAAGAAAGGAGCAAAATCTACTTGATTTTGAGCACATTTTCCATCCAGATTATCACTGCTCAATACTTTTCACAAAGACAGAGAAAAAAAATCAATTTCCTTTGGCTGTTCAATCCTTATGAAAATCCAATTTGGCTCCTTCCTTTCTTTCGTACTTCCACCATTTGCGCACTGTGCCCACTCCAAGTGATTAGTGATCTGTGGGTACCATTTTCAGGGGGAATGATAACTGTATTTCACGGAGGAGGGGAAAGGTCTGATGGGCTGATGTCCCTTGGAGGACAAGCTGGTCGAGGAGGGCAGACAGGAGCGCTTCTGTTGCTTTGGAGATACGACTCACTTCACGCCTCCTTTGCTTCATTCATTTCTTTAGCAAAGGCGCTGTCTTCTTCTTTTTTTTTTCACATATATGCACCCACACATCAGCCCCCTCAAAGAAGCTCATTTAAGGTTTACATGCCTTAAAAAAAAAAAAAAAAAAAACCTCTTCACGCTGTGCTTGACTGCGCCTGCACCATTTGACAGCCTTTGCTTCATATGTGGAACACACTCATAAAACCACACATAGCTGTTTCATGTGCACTAAAATAGACTCCAAACTCTGGAAATAAAGAAGTTACACATCCCAACCAATCAGTATTACGTCCTTACAGTAGGAATTTAATATTTGTGCGATAAACATATGTTAATCCACATCTGTCATTAAATAGTCGATTTAAGAAGCTGCTCTGAAGCTCTAACAATGTCAGTATCACCTGGATGTTTCACCGCAGGCGGTTTATTTAAAGCAAAAACCAACCAACAGATTCTTTTGATCAAGCAATCCAAAGAAGCAAAAGAATGCAACAATATGACCGGGATCCTTTCTAGAGATAGTATGTGCGCACGCTGACATGAGCGGGCTGAGCACCTGCACCAAATAAAACATTTCACCCAATGAAAGGCAGCGGCATCACAACAGGAGACAGCCATCAACCACGTCGTCTCTCATCCAATCAGAAGGCACAATGGTAAGTCACTTTCAGCCCCTTCTTCATGTGTGCCAATCAGTGTATTCATCAGCGTCACGCAGAGCCGACCGACCGAGCAGCACCTACCTTTAGAATTTCAAAAGCCGGGAGCTTCTACTCATTTGCACGCATGCAGACACACACACTCTTACACACACGCATGCAGCAAAAACCTTACCTTACCGAAAATGGCACATTCCATCCCGTTCTATCCCCAAGAATTTCATAAAATGCTCTGAACATTTGCATTTTAACAAGGACTAGTAAAAACTTTCATTATAAGCCATAACAATCAAGAAGGTTTCTGGGATTTCCTAAAATCACTGATGGTGTGGTCCCAAACAAAACCAGGGGCCACTATAGATTTTATCAGTGAACATTTATCAAAACATTTACAGGTTTAAAGCTCTGACACAACACAGCAACATCTACTTAGAATGACATGGGCTTGCCAACATGTGATCGGGAGCCATGTGGGCGCCAGCGGACATGCACGAAGCAGATCGGCAGCCATGGAGGTGTGGGAATGAGCTCTGCACTGCGGTGACAAACTGCCACGGTTAAAGACTGAACCCGCTTTGGACAGGGAACACGCATGCTTTTCCATTCGGGTCATGCACACACCACCACACTTGCCCCCTCACATTTTACAGCCCCATAAATGACAATTCACACCCATGAGGAAATGTGGGAGAGGAGGAAATTAAAAAGCAAACAAATCAAACCATCCTTGTTGTCACTCGGTCATGTGACCCTATGACCCTTAGCTCCATTACCATGACCTGGATTGGTGTCAATTCGATTCCAGCCAAGTAGCATCAAGCGGCAACCACTAATACCCCCTCTCTGCTTGCACATACAGTATATATGAGATTTTACTTTAGCCATGCTTATGTCTCCTAATCCATATGAAATATTAAAGTCATTTTCCAATTAATCTTCCAATAAGAGCAACATTTTTGATCAAATTCGATCAAAACGGACACTCATGAGCAGCGTGATTTGACAAAAAATACAACTGACCTTCACTCAAGCCTACAGAGACAACTTCTGCCCGGGGTGTTGATGAGGTGATGGGGAGGGGATACAGGGAAGGGGGGATTTTGAGCGTGGAGTAGTGAGGAAAAAGTAAGGGATGATGGCAAAGCAGAGGACAACAGGAAGTGAGGTAAGAAGAGGCCATACCTTGGTCGCCAATCATCAGGTGTGCCAGACCTTAAAGGAAGACAAGAGCACAGTCAGCACAGCAAAGGATCATGGGGTGTGAGGTGTCTGTCAGTGACATGCTTCTGGAGGCTAACGTTTATGAGTTGCTAAGTACTTCTGCTGTGCGTGTAAAAATAGAGAAACTTTTTTGTGGAGGACGCTTACTTGTCCTAGGCACCGATCCTACGCACAGACACGCTCACAGACTTCTGCACAGTCATGAAGGACTGTTTTCTTTTTTTATGTTTCTATGTCTACGTAACCTTGAGGCAAGAGCTACTTCAGATGATTGTGCAAGCGATGCGGTACTTACCAGATGTCAGCAACCAACCCTTTACATACTCCAAGTAAACATGTTTAGTCTGGATATAGTCATACTGCTCTGACTACCTACTGCTGACGGATTCCCACCAAAGTTAATGAGAGTGATAGAAGAGAAGAATGGAGAGGAAATGGAGAGAATTTGAAAATAGATAGATAGATAGATAGATAGATAGATAGATAGATAGATAGATAGATAGATAGATAGATAGATAGATAGATAGATAGATAGAATGAGAGAGAACTACCTACCTGGTGTGTAGCTGTGCTCTGGAGGGGTGTTGCAGCCAGGCGAAGAGAGAGAAAGACAGACATTCATTAACATGCATGCTCAGCCCAAGGGTCACCATGGCTACTTACTGTACATGCACACCCGTCCAGGGTTTCTGTGGTAGCATACATGCAAGTCAACACAAACATCACGATGGGTACCATGCTGCACTGGTAGCCAAAACTGAGGTTTGTCTGGACATTTATGCACACGGCCACATTTAAGAAAAAGCCCATTTTCTCTCTACTCCACTTGTGTGCCAAGACAGTTATCTATGCAAACAAGCATCCACACGAGGTAAAAAGGGAAGGGTGGAGGGACTCGGTATGCATTCCTACCTGTAGATTTGGATTCAAGAGCCATTTACCCCAAAACTTACCTTGTAGCTGTTTTCTCTCCCCAGAGCACCCCGACAGATAGCATGCAACACACAGACGCACACAGGCATACACATTCCCTCTCCAGCGCTCTCCCACGCTCCCACTGCCTTTCAAATACACACACACGCTAACATTGACTATGGCAGTAATTATGATGTGAAATAGCAGGGTAAACATGTAGGGATGGATTAGCAGTGCAGCAGGACGAAGAGGCATGCATGATTCAGAACTGTGTGTGTGGAAGTGTGTGTAGTGGACTCTGTATGTTGATGTGCGCTCAAATCGGTGTGTTCCCTTGCCTCTTGCCCTTGTGCATGTAGCATGGCAGAAACAGGAGGAGCCATTAGCATGCTAACAGCAATTTGCCCTCAAGGACAATGCAAGCCAGCCAGGCCTAACGAGCCAGGTTGATTCTGCCCTCGCTGGGAGCCAAAATGCCTCAGATGGTTACATTTATTCACAGACCTGCCTAAATTGTGTCCTCTTATGTCGTCTTATCTCGGACTATTTTTAATGACCACGTTTTTGCAACGAAACAGCCATAAATAAGTGATCCTGCACATTTCTTGGGAGACAGTATTTGTTGTTCTAAGCCGGTCAGCATAAACAAGACCACATAAATTAGATCATGAGGAAGCCCTGAACATCAATACCACTGCCTACACTTTCTTCTTTAACTTTTGCTGCTTCCTTGATGGCTACACTCTGGACATGTTTTTGGTCCATGTTCATTACATCCAAATGTCTTTTTCTTTAGCATCAAAGATGTTCCCAATATTCTATTTTTACAGTCAAATTGTAGTCCTGTATCACACACATTTATTTTTAGTTGCACCAAAAAAGAGAAATTTATTGTTCCTTTTAACTACCAAATAGTATGCCTTAGTCACATGGACCCATGTGGGAGTTGACCTGTACGAGTGTGGGTTTTTGGGTTGTTCAGGCCCATAGAGAGTCATGGAGAGGTGCATCTTTAAGGGGGCGCAGGTATGTCTTACAGTCCCCAAAGTATGGCCGTGGGCCGGATCCGGCCCTCCTCCGCATTTGGCCTGGCCCCCCAAACACTATCAGAGACGCATGTTTTTTTTCTTTTTTTCTCAATCTGGTTAATTGACCCACATAGAACGTGACTTTTTATTCCGCCCTTCTGCAGTCTGAACTATGTCGGGAGAGGATAGGATTATTTAAAATTTGGTTATGTATGGCTTTCTGGAAAACCATAAATGTTAACGTTTAGGCTGTGATTGTTACACTTATTCTGCTGGCCCTTCTCGACCCCATATCAGAGAAGAAAACAGTTATGTGGCCCTCAAAAGAAAAAGTTTGGGGACCCCAGCCTTAACGGACGTCATTAAAATGGACCGTAGGCCTACTATAGTTGTGCATGTCGTAAGTGTATTGTGATGCATCTGTAAGACAAATGCCTGTACACTCTAGTCTAGGGTCTCTACACATTTACAAATGTTAAATTAAAAGATTTTTAAGACCCTTTTAAGACCATTTTAAAATTAATTTAAGACTATGTACAAGGAAAATTAAACAAACAGCCTACAGTCTACAACATATGTTCAAAGCCCATAAATCCCATTGTGCCAAGTTTAAAGTTTCTGCAAACCATGAAGTTTACTTCACAGAGATTTCTACTACCCAGTTTTGACTACCATGATTAATCTCTATTTTTAACCATTTCTCCATGAATTTGCAATTTCCAATTTTCCTGCACTAACAAGCTTGAGGTCATTACTAGCTAGCAAAGGGTTAAACAATCTCTGACCAGTTCACGACCTCATGACACAGCACATCCTGGTTATGCTTACTAGTGATGGGAAGTCACATTCAACTGACGAGAAATCATTTAAGACAATTTAATGCTTTTTAAGATATTATTTTAGTTCCATTAAATTTGAAACATTTTAAGATGTTTTAACCACTTAAGACCTGGCGTCCACATATGTGTACAGCACATTTTGGGCCATAATTCCACAGTAGCTAATTCGGTGCCTGAGTCTCACCTGTCACCCTTGCTTGTTATGTTAGTGTTTGCTACGAAGCTCGCAGTGCAGAAAAAAAATATGCATGAACCATTTTCTTCTATTGGCTCACCAAATGGTCTACAATCTTAAAATTTCCTGTGGGACACCTGCATGCCCTGTACAGATGTTCCCAGAGGGGCAATTGTGACTAAGGCTTTAGGCTTAAATATTTCCAAATTGACTTAACCTAAAT
Source organism: Oryzias melastigma (assembly GCF_002922805.2). NCBI lineage: Eukaryota > Metazoa > Chordata > Actinopteri > Beloniformes > Adrianichthyidae > Oryzias > Oryzias melastigma. Next base: position 13,116,403 of record NC_050530.1, on the reverse strand, counting down.
GCTTTTTGACAAAATCTGTTAATATAAGACCTATACCAAGTTAGATTTATGAATTTCTGGCTAAGAAGCACAACAAATGTTTAAAATAATATATTTTTTTTTCATTGCTGACATTACACTACCTACCACTAGATTTACTTCACTGAGATGATGCTATTTGATACAGGAAGTCTTTTATTTTGAAAGGAAGTCACGTGAACCCTTGTTAAAAGTTTTAAATTGTTTCATTTTGGGGGGGGGAAACTATTTTCTCTTAAAGTTTGTTTTAATTATGCCAAAAAAACAATATTTTATTTATATTTCTCATAAAAATAACAGTAACATGAATACAAAGTCTTATTTCTCTGAATGTGTGGCTCCCAGTGGGTTGTGGTCTATGAGAAATCGACCAAAATGGCTCCTTAAGTATTAAAGGTTGTAGACCCCTGGTATAGGTAAATGACAGACGCTAAGATGGACCTTTAAGCACTTTTCTCCCTTCTAGACACTTTATTTCCACTCTTTCATTCCTGACAAATTATTAGGAGGTCTATCTTAAGAGGTGATTGTCTCTAATGGTGATCCAAATAATAGCTCAGTCTCTGGATTATGTGGTGAAAATTATGTCACTGATGGCAGACCAAAATGAACAGCATTATATAAAGCCAGGGAAAAAAAAATCAACCATTCGAGACCACAACTAAGCACTCTAAAGAATTTGAAACCACCAATAAAAACGCATTATCTACTCATATCTCAGTTCACAGACCTCTGTATAGCTGTGTCTGTATGAACTAAATAAAGAAAACAAGGAATATGATTCGAGAGATCCAACTAAAGAAATGTCATGACTCTACGCCGAAGGGGTTTGTGCAGAGATCGTTCTGCTTTCACTAGAAAAACACTGATTTCTGTTTCCTTCAAGTATGTTACTGTGGTTCCCTAAACTAAAATAACTTGAACTGTTTTTGAACAGGTTAGTACTTGCTATTATTATCAACCAAACTATCTACAAGATTACACAATTTCCTCACAACTAACAATGCATTTCCTCATTAAAAGTCTGTTAGGAAGAAAAAATATATTTTATTTAATTCATAATAACATGTCGTACTGCTGAATCTGTACACATCGCCTAGCGGACCCCTCAAGAGTCGTGTGAATATTACCAGCTACTACTGTAGGGAGCATAAAATAACTTCTGCAGATGTGCTTCACATCAACACATCTCTATGAATAGAAAGCTCTCGGTTCTAAGAAAAAAAGCTAGCTCGCGTTGAGTGACAAGTACCAGTGCAAAGTAGGCCTTGCATCCGGTGCGAGCCTGTATGCAGAAGATCTGCCGCTCACATTTATTCTGCAGAGCAACACTGCTGTTGGATGACTGAGTGAAGACGTGGCTGATCAGAGCAGAGCCTGCACAATTCATTGATTTATTCCTATTTGCGCTGTGCTGGGTTGGTGCGTTTAACCCCTCGTCTGCGCTCTCCACTTTGGAGAAAACCGGCAGTCTGGATTAGTCTGGCCTAGTTCACGAGAACTGTAATTCTCAGCGCGGCAATATGACTCCGCTGACAGCTTCACCTGTCACCTCCTAAACACGCAGAGGCAAGAAGTCAACTGCAAACAATCGTGACAGTGAGTTTAACACTTAACAGTCTGTCATCAATTTCCTCACTATTAACTTGTTTATGATAATCAATCAAATTACGATTTATTTGTTGGTTGAGCAGCCAATTAGCAAATTGCTGCAGCTTCAATTATTATTTTTATTTTTTGTACTCGAATGCATCAGTGAGCATCTTTCAACTACTTAGACCACGTGTCAGAGTCAAGTTATGTTATCTTGCGCTTATTTTTAACTTGAATAATTTTGATGAAATATTTTTTTATGGAGAGTAAAATATTGACTGTTATTTATTTTTTTAAGTTGATTTATTCTGTTGATTTATTTTATTATTCATAATTGGTATATTGGCATTCTGCTAGCTTTTTGGACTATTTTAGCATTTACAAAGATTATTTAGGCTATTTGAAGTTCAGCTTATATGTCAGCTACATGCTAGCTGTTTTCAGCAAATTTAGGCTATTTCTCCATTTTGTTAGGCTGTTTGGGAATTTAGTTAATATTTCAGCTACTTTCTAGCTGTTTGAGCTAATTTAGGCTTCTTTTTTGTCTGTGCTTTAGGTTGTTTTGGAGTTTAGTTAATATTTCTGCTACACGCTAGCTGTTTTAGCAAATTTAGGCTTTTTCTCAATTTTTAAGGCTGTTTTAGAATTTAGTTAATATTTCAGCTACATGCTAGCTGTTTTGGCCAATTTAGGCTATTTCTTAATCTTTTAGGCTGTTTTGGCCAATTAGGCATTTTTTCAGTTTTTTTAGGCTATTTGGAATTTTAGCATTTTTTTTCAGCTACATGCTAAATGTCTTGACTAACCTAAGTTTTTTTTTTTTTTTTTTTTTTTTTTTTTTAGGGTAATTTTGAATTTAGCTAATATAGCTGGCTATCAGCTGTAGCTTTTCATCTATCAATTTCAGCATCTTCAGTGGCCAAATTCAGCTTACAGCATTCACACCACCATCTTTGCAGGAAATGCTATATATCTAGTTTATAACTATGTTAAAAATTACTGTTTTAATTTTTAAAAAATGTAGTTTTAGAGTGTTCAATAAATGTTTATCCTGTTTGGCCCACATCCTAAGGTCCTCTTGCCTTAGATCAATGGCATCTAATAGCCACACACACAACACACTACTATAGTAATGTAGCAAGTAATTATCGTAGATGCCTTTCATGCCTTCAGAGCTGAAAACAACCCCCAGGTGACAAAAAATATGCTTGATATGAAGGGGAGACAAAGATTGGCACTCTTGCTATGTTACCATAGTAACCTAAGCCATCCCACCGTCCACTGAATGCTACGGTGCAATTCAGTGGGGGTCTAAAGAGAGATGTGTTATGTGGTCATTGGTGCTGAGTGGAGCGGAAGCTTGGGATGTCGGTGCAGTAAGGCGCTCTTTCCAATTTTTTTTTTTTTTTTTTAGGGTAGGGGATGCATTCATGGCACCAATGGAGAAATTGGTTGCTGAGGTGAGCTTGGCGTACAGCAGTTTGGAGAGCTATTGATTAACAGCGCAGATTGGCTCTGAATGAACCCAAGCAAATCTCACAGTGCACACACACGCATGATTTAGCTGGAGGAAATTACAGCATTTGCAGCCTTGGCCATTGCAAAGCTGCAACGTTCATTAAGCAGCTGTTTTGCTTTTGTAATGACCATCATTACACTGCCCTGTATATTGACACTTGTACTAACCAAGGGCTTGTTTGCCTGGTAAAAAATTGGGTGCCCTTCAGGAGTTTCATCATGAAATATGTATTTATTCCAGTAACACCATAAAACCTTTTTGGAATGTAAGACGTTAATGCCTGATAAGACAATATACAAGGAAAAAACACACAACCACTCACAAACGGAAGCTTTTCAAATGAACACATCATTGCAGAATTGAAAACTCCCCAGGATCAGCGCATATTTATTAAGATAAGCAAATATGTAAAAAACCTCCATTCCAATAGGACACATCTAACGATACTTGATTATTGTTTGCTTAAAAACTGAGCCTTGTAAAGCTCGATGAGTCACTCAATTCTTTACAAATTTTTTTTAAATCTGCAGGATTTGAAACTTCCCATCCTCTCGCTGCTGTCAAGGTCTCAGCTTCTGCTACAGTCACTACACTTCCAAGGAGGATGCTTATTTTTGGGTTCTGAATGAGCACGGTAACCTAGTAGCCATTCGGAGGCTAGAAATCAATATCAGACATGATCAGTTTCATGTCCTGCAGTGTTTGGGAAGTCTGCTGAGCCATACACGCCAACTCAATGTACTTGTGAAGGTGTGAATGAAAAATGTGTTTGTCCATTAAAGTATCTGGTGTTGAGAATTTGAGGTAAAGGTTGAGCAAAATGGAGTTAGGAGACGTGTGTGTGTGTATCTAGAGGATGAGATGTTTATGATGGGTCAGCATGATCTGAGCCTTACCTTCGCTGCAGTCGTTGCCTTGGTAGCCGGTGTCGGAGCAGTCGCAGACAGCCTGGTCATTGATGACACTGCACACCCCTCCGTTCTGGCACTGGTGGTCCGGTCCACAGCCAGCTGTTACTGAGACGCCCTCGGAGCTGTCCAGCGTCACTAGCGAACCGTTGATGCTCACTGTTGTGATCCACCCACGGAAGGCGGGGTGTTCCCGCACTGTGGGTGAGGTGAGGCGCAGGGGCGAGGAGTGTAGGTCTGCTGACACCCCGCCCATGTATGTGTGACTAAACACCGTCATGTCTCTTCTCTTACTCTTCACCTCCGCCCATCCTTCCAGTCGTCCATCCACCTCCAACGAGGTGTTCCTCCAGTCCCGCTTGACACGCACCGCGTGCCACCGTCCGTCGCTCACCGCCACGCCTGACTGCAGCTCGGCCGGCTCGGCACAGAAGATGGAGAAGCGCAGGCGGAGGTGGCCGTGGAGAAGCAGCAGCTCCAGGAAGTCGCAGAAACCCTCATCGTCCAGATAGAGCAGCAGGCCCTCCTGGCTGTGAGTCCGCAGGCTGAAACTCAGCACGCTCTCGCAGCAGGCGTTCCACACAGGAAACCGCCCCCACTGGTTGGACACACCCCCAAACTCCAGGATCTCCCCTTGGGCCTGACCCCCTACGCTGCACAGGCACAGCCCCAGGAAGAGCAGGGGGGCTGCCGCCCAAACGCAAACCGCCATTACACTCATACACACACTCACTCTCACACTCACACGGGAGAAGACTGTCGCTAATGCTGGGGGGTTTCCTCTAACCAACAGCTCATGGTGCAAACTGGAGCTCTATCTAGGCGTCTCCTCTATACCTTTGGTCTTCACGTCGCCTTTTCAAGGTGGGAACTCCAGTGGGTTAGACAGCAACACCCTGTGTCCTCTTAGCACATCTCCTTTTGGCTTTTCCCAGCGCTTGTCTGGTCTGTGGGACGCTCAACGCCTCCTCTCCGATCAGTCTTTCATGCCTCCCTTCAGACATGAGACTCCAGGTGTGGGTATGTTTGTTTATGCCTGCGAGTTAAATTTGGGACAAATACGATGTGAACTCCATCTTTGTGCCCTAGATAGGGCTTTATTCCCCATGCAAGCAACTCCCCACGGAGAGTGTGAGCATATGTGTGTGTGGGGCTCACGCACGGGCAATGGAGAGAAATGACACCGTCATAGCAGTATTTTCTCCCCCCCCCCCCTCTTTCTCACTGCTTTAGTAGGGCAAGACCAGAAAGTGTTTGTGGGCAATTATCTTTTTGTGTATGGGTGCTTGTGTGAGATGTGTGTATATCTCACAGCCACGTCATCATTCGCTTTAGAGACCTGCGGAGAGAATAGAAACGGCACAATCAAGCGGGGTTCAGACGCACACAGACATCCCATGAAAACAAGCAATTGTAGCACACGGTTCACACGAGACATGCAATTACACATTTTAGGATGAGCAGTAGGGAGGGGCCAATATATCGCTATCGCGATATTTATTCCTGCAATTGATTCTGGGTGGGTTCTCACCAAGTATGGATCTTTTATTTTCGTTTGAAGAGGCTGTAAAACGTTATCATTTGGTGAGACATTCCTTTGGAGGCAGATAGGGGGCGCACGTTGCAAGACTGGCTGTCCTGAGCATTAATGTGCCTAGCAGCCACTTGGATTATTTAATTTTTGCTCTGTTGTTTGCAACAATTTTGTGCTAAGTATTGGCATTGCTGTTCATGTTTACTATTGTTAACACTGAATTTTACAGATAATTCAGATTCAATTGTTGTCAATGCTTGTCAAAGACATAGTATTACTGATTTGTAAAAAAAAAGTGTGTATTATAAGTTGCATAAAATAAAACAAGTTATTTATTATGATTTTATTTAAACTGAAAAAATAAACTGGGATATATTTTCCACCAAAAATATTTGTTATTTTATATAATGTGAATTATTAGATTAATTTGACTAATTATTGCAGTATCGCGATATCATTGATATCGTGAACCATGTATCGCGTATTGCATTGTATCATGAGGTACCCTGTGATTCTCAGCCCCAATCAGCATGTGCTTTTACAGTTATTACACCAGTAATAATAACGTGAAATGAATTGATATATCGATTTTATATTTCTATGATCCAACCAGATTGATCTGTCTGAGGCAAGTTGTTAATCAATACCACTATAAGATCGTTTCAATAAATAATAATAAATAAATCGATTAAAAAAATCGATTCTATCAATATTGAAAAGTATAATCAATTACAACAAATGTATCTAGTATAAATAAAAGATATTGTGTTTATTTTGCACTGGTTGATGTTTGTAATCGTAATTTTTTTTGTTTTTTCTTTCCCAATCTTCACCTATTGGATCCTCAATGAGAAGATTGTTTGGTGTTTTTGTTTCTTGCTGAGTGATTATTTGATTTGTTAAAAGGGTTATCTGTCCTATTTTCATTTTTGTTTTGTTTCCATCATGTTAGAGTTCACAACCCAAGGTGGTATTGCATGTTTTTTTTTCCTTTTATTGAATTAAAATGAAAATTATACATAAAAAAAGGTAAAATTTGGATTGAAACGACTAAGTGCCATCACAATACTCATGTAATGGCAGAAAAGAAGATCAATCCATCATTACAGTTCAATACAGTGTGGAAGAATTTTCTAATAATGTTTCGTTTGTTTTATTTTGTTATTAAAAAACAACTTTTGAAAATGTGAATGGATTTACCATAAATTCTTGTTTATTTGTACACACAAATGAAAGAAATCTGGAAAACTTCACCTGTTCAGCACCAGGTGTTTATATTTGAGTCATATTGGTTGAAATTTTGGCTTAAGGTGTCCCGGATCGATTTTAGGTCAGTGAGTGATATCGATTATCGTCATCCACAAATTATAATAAAGCCCCAGTACTAAGTTAAGTCAAACACACACACTCAGGTACAGGCCACACGAACAGCACCTCATTAATGCCGCAGGACATTTTTCCGACTGGATAAAGTCGTTTCTTAAACGCACCACGCATTTAATGGCACAATTCAGCCGCTGCTGCGTTTTTGTTGAATTTCCCTCATAGAGTTAATAGGGTCGCCAGGATTGTGTTGTCTCCACCACAAAGAACGGGAGCAGCTCCGCGCGCTCTGCGGCGGATGACTCAAACCGTTTATTCAATTAACTAATACACACTTTTTAAAAAAAAAAAAAAAAAATCACATTCACACAAACATCCACAGCGACAGAAAATATAGTTCTTGGCTTTCTCCTTTAGGTCTATGAAAGGCGGCGACATCCCAGTTATTGATGGAGAGGGTGAATGAATGCGGTTGAATTATCGATTGTCGATTTGCGGCCATACCTCCTCCATTTTTTTCTCCCCTACCACCCACTGCTAGGCTGTACCGGAGGTTCCGACTCATCACCACCAAAAACAGCTTGGCCCTATACTTTTTACGCAACTCTTTATATTGACATTTAAATAGTAAAGTGGGTTGGTGATTTATAAATTAAATAAAAAAAGACTCACCTCATGCACATTCTTTGGGTCCGTGGCAACAGCGCATCGATTTCCCTTCCCATTTGACGGGAATTTGGAGTGGGAGGAGGGAGGTGCTGCGCGCAAAGCAGGTCCACCACCGGACGGACTCACAGACGGATGGATGGAGATGATTCCAGCTTCGCCTGGAGACGACCCTGATGCTGGCTCCCTCTGTAGCTCCGATCCCTTTTCCTCCTGCCCCTAACGCCCTCTGTCTACCTCAGTGTCTCTCTGTCTTCTCTCTCTCTTTTCCTGAGGAGGAAAAGGTGCAGTGTGATGCTCTCGCGGCAGACCAGCCAGAGTCACGTGGTTGCGCCACGGAAAAAGAGAGAGAGAGAGAGAGAGAGAGAGAGAGAGAGAGAGAGAGAAAGTGTGAATTTGAATGCGCGTTTAGAGAGGAGGAAGGGCCGCGGGCGGGGCCGCGCGCCGCTGCAGCACCTTGGACAGCGCTCACTCACGGCGAACACGAAACAAACATCATCTCCCCCAGGCAGACATGAGACCGGAGAACCGGAGAACCGGGGAAGATCAGAGAGATCAACTCAGACCTTATTTGTCCCGCACTACCGGAGCGTTTGTGAGGAATGTGGTTAGAGATTCCCAGGACAAATGTCATCTCGAGGGGCACAAATATGCAACAAAATATATATTGGAAGTAAAGAAAAAGTAGTGAAAAAAACTATCTAGTTCAGGGGTTTGCTACTTTTGAAGCCCACCCAATCATCTTCTGATGTCACATCATTCTAAGTTGTGTTTTAGTTATGATTATGTCAAATTTTAGGCAAAATCAAGAAGTTGCGTCATTTTCTAGTACATAGTTACTTGTGGGTGAGAGTAAGCCTCCTCTCACTCCCCATCATCCCTTGTTTGCACTCTCTTCCACTAGCTTACAGTCTTAGACAATGAAAACAAAGATCTATTTGTCAAGTAGATGCTTTGAAATGAAGAGGCCAAAAAAATTGTAGCTTTTAATAAATGTACTGACCAAATCCTGCACATGCTTTAACTAAATATTTTTTTCAATTACATTTTTAACTGAATAGTTCTTCTTGATGTCAATTGTTGTGTATATTGTGATGTAATTTTATCTACTTTTGTATTTCCCACTTCCCGGTTGTTATTGTAAATATGAACATGTTCTTAATAACTCACCTGGTTAGCTCCTACACTGTAATAAATGAAACATTGATCAATTAACAAAACTCTGTAGAATGTTACATTAAAAAAAATATTTGTTTTTACCACATACAATTTTTAAATTGACAAAGAAACCATCAGCTCAAAACTATTCATTTTAAAGTAACTAATTACTGGGGTTTTGTTAATTTGATTCAATGTTTCACTTTTTTTCAGAGTAAATCACATCTACAAGCTTTTTCTGGCGTTTTTCATCTGCTCCTGATTGACAAAGATTTGAATATTGAAGTGACATCTTGGACTTTAATTTTCTCAATGTATCACCTCCATCATGAGAAGAAATGCTATAAGAACATGTCAAAAACAGCAAAAGGTCCGTTTGTATTTGAAACAAATATATGTTTTTTCTAAATACTGTATAACAAGATTTCCTTTCTTATACTTTCGCAAAACGTCAAATTCCATTCAAAATAAAACACAGATTGTATCAATAAGATCCTCCTGGTGCAGCTAATTTACTAGGTTGAAATAGCAAAAAAATCAAGTCACACCTGACTTTTTCTCTCATTATGAAAATGGTGATTTTTAATCGTATCAATAATAGAGTCTTACACATTCTTTGGCTTTGACTCTGAACAGCAGCTAGACACTGTTGTTCATAAAAAGATCAGAAAATGTGTTTATTAATAGTAAACCACTCTGACAAGATATTAAATATTTAACATAATTCTGATCAGTTTTCTGACATGTCAAATATCTAAATATGAATCACAACTTAACTAAAACTACAAACCCATTATCTGTGCATATTGTTAGCACTGAAAGCCAATGAGCCACAATGGAGGGATAAAAGAGCCGCATGTGGCTTTGCAGCCACAGGTTGCAGAATTCTGGTCTTGTTAAAACCAGATTTTGTTCAAAGCAAAAATTCAAACTGCATTATAGAAGAATAATGACAAAACATTTATTTTGTTTTGCCTAATAATTAACAAAGACAACATTTGTAAAATATGCAGGTAACAAAAGTTGTTTTTTTTAATATAAAAAGTGGTTCGAATCACATTCAAGACATTTGAGTTCTCACTAATGATAAAATTGCTTTCATGTCCATTTATTAATAACTTCCACAGTTCATGTCGTCACAGATATGATTGTTGTCCTCCTCAGATATGAGTCACACGTGGTCTAAATCGGTTCCGAGAGCCGTGGACACAGCAGTTGTTCAGTGATTAGTTAAATAGAGACATGATTTGGAGCTAAATAACAGGATATTAAAGAAAATGTCATTATCCCTTTTAGTATGATGACTGTTATAGCTTGACTTCATGCTGCCTGTTTTAAAAAATATAGTGATGAAGGCTCCAATTATTTTACAAACCTTTGAAGATGGCTTTTGAAGACCTGTAGTTTGATCCTTGATGCTCTTATTATTTCATGTTATTCATCTTTTGAGTGAGTGGAGCTGAGAGGGAAGATGCTGAAAGCAACACAGAGGTTAGATGCTTACAGATGGTTTTGAAGTGCAGTAATAACCCCAAAATAAACACAAATGTAGCCTGAAGTGCTCATTTATCAATATTCCTGCCTGAAATGATGTGTATTTTGGCTGCATAATGCTGAAAAATAATGAGTTTTTGCTGGACAAGGAAGAAATCAGTCATTTATGGTCCAGGAAGGTCTGAAAACTAAAGCATCAAGGTGATGATGATGCTCCTTTTCTTCTACTTAAAGATTCTGATGAACTCATTTAGAACTTTAATCCACGATTCCTTGCATTGTACTGTTTTTTTATTGAACAAATTATAAATTAAAGATTTTTTTAGGATTCACAAAAGCCTTCATGTTTGAAATAGACACTGTTCAGTTTTCAATACATTTGTGTAAAGTTCAGCTCCTCCAAGTTAATCTTCAGCAATGTGTAATTACCGGGTTCAAGGATGAACAGCTCAGTGAGTAGTTATTATTTGTTTCTTTTAAACAGACAGTATAGGCACTGAGAGCCTATGGAGAGCACACATTTCTCACATCTCTAACCTACTTAGTCTGTCAAAGAGAAAAAAAACTAAGAATTGAGAACTGGAGGACAAAAAGAACACGGTCAATGAACAGCTCTTTTGTATTCCTCTGGTCTCTGAAATAAAGGTTTCCTTTAACTTAAGTCCCAGGGAGTAGTTGTTAACGAAAAAGACATGGATTATTGGAGATGGCCGGTGAAAGGAGACTCTAAGAAGGAAAAAAAAGTCAATTGACAGATGATTATCCTTCAAATGAAACGTATTCCGGTTTTCAGTCAGATGATCTACTCTTCCCACATGGTTGCCAGAAATGGGTGGAAAAATCTGTCCTGAATCGGAAACATGTCAAGACTTTTTCCAAATGCTTCCATATTCTTCCTATTCATCTTAGATCAGAGTCACACAAATCAATTTGGTGATATATCGTGATATTTCATTCGGTGATACTTCTATTGATTTAATTAAGATGATATTTAATTAATTATTTATGAGCATCAGTTTTTTGTTTTCCACCTAAACCTCCGACCACTAGTTGGCAGCAGAGCACACTGAGACTCTTTGAACACCACAACCAAAACAACGAGATCTCAGAAGAACCAGCTTGTGTTAAATCTTCATTGGGTCTCACATTTTCTCTTGTTATGAAATATTACTTTGAGATGTGTACTGATCTGAAACCACATTGCTGCCAGTATCATACAAAAACATGGGTTGCGGTCTTCATAGCTGCTCAGATACGGATGAGTGAAGCAAGCAGATGCGTAGCAGTGATGCTCGGAGATTATGTCTAAAGGCAAACTAAGCAAAAAAACTTCTAAAGAACTTCACAGCTATAGATGAATTTGTTTTGGTAAAAGCAAGTTATATATGAGATAGTTGTAGTGCGTAACGTTGTGCGTAACGTTGTGCGTAACGTTGTGCTCATTAAATATTTTGTTACAATGAAAGACGCATTCATATTCAGGTAGAGGTTTTTTTTAAGTCATAACTTTAAAAAAAGTGAATAATTGTTCTGGTACAGAGATATATCGTGATGCATGTATACATGTATTGCGATACATATCGTACTGCCAGACTGTTGCCAAAACACACCACTAAGAAAAGGTTCTTCTCACTCTCACAATCTTTCCATTTTCTGATTTTTTTCTCAAAAAGTTCTCTAAAAAGATACAGATCGGGGCATTCTAAATGTAGAGTTTTGGTGTTAACCAACTGTGCAGACCGCAAGATTAACAGGAAGTGCAATTTTGGTATATCTTGTTTTTTTCAGTAAAAACAAAAGTTTGTTTATTCTAAAAAAAATTAAAACTGCAACGTATCTTTTCTTAAAGAAAATATTCTTAAAGTAACCAACTATTTACATGTAAGGTGTTATTATTAATTTGATTGTTGTGTGGTGCAATTTAAAGCATCCATCCATCTAACCTCCATCCATAAATCCATCCATCCATCTCCTCTCCATTCGTCCATCTCCATCCATCCATCCATCCATCTATCCATCCATCCATCCATCTCCTCTCCATCCATCTCCTCTCCATCCATCTGTCCATCCATCCATCCATCCATCCATCCATCCATCCATCCATCCATCCATCCATCCATCCATCCATCTCCTCTCCATCCATCCGTGCATCCATCCATCCATGCATCTATCCATCTATCCATCCATCTGTCCATCCATCCATCCATCCATCCTTCCTTCCATCCGTCCGTTCATTCATCCATCTATCCATCCAATCCTCCATCCATCTATCTATCCATCCATCCATCTATCTAATCTCAATCCATCATCCGTCCCTCCGTCCGTCCATCCATCCATCCATCCATCCATCTAATCTCCATCCATCCATCCATCCATCCATCCATCCATCCATCCATCCATCCATCCATCCATCCATCCATCCATCCATCCATCCATCCATCCATCCATCCATCCATCCATCCATCCATCCATCCATCCATCCATCCATCCATCCATCCATTTTTAGAACCCGCTGAATTACTTTTGGAGGTCACGGGATTGCTGGAGCCCATCTTAATTACTGTAAGGCGAAGATTGGGCACACAACGAGTAGGTTTTTAGTTTCACACAATCACACACATGCACACCTAGCGGTAATTTAGAGAGACCAATGACAGACGTTTTTGGTTTGTGGTGGACTCCGGAGTGAATTCCTCCACACGCATGCACAGGAAGAACAAACAAACTCTACACAAAATGTCCCAGCCAGGATTTGAAACAGGACCTTCTCTCAAAATATTTACAAAATATTTATATTTTCAATTATTATATTTAAAAAAATCTTCAGTTGTTTTTCCTGTTCAAGGTGATTCTAAAGTAGGTGGAGCCCTGGATTAAATGTTGTAAAAAGCTTCATACAGCATGAATATGTAGATTTTATCATCACATACTTTTGACATGCTCTTACTTTTAGCCTCTCACGCACCCCCTTCCCTACCAAAAAATAAAAGGCTCGACTGCAGCTGCGTCAAGCCAGCTCACAGTGCTCTCCATGGACTCCCCTGTGCCAGCTGCTGCCCTTTTCCCACAATCTGCACACTTTTGTCTCAGGCACACCAGAGCGTGACTCCTCCCACTTCACTCTACAAAACTGCATTTACATAGCAACGCCTCGTCCTGGGGAGCTCTGAAATTGGTTATCTGATATTGAAATTCATGTTTAAAGCAGAAACGGTCACATCGTTCAATAATATGCCCTCTGAGAATAAATTCTATCTGAGGCATAAAACAGCAGAGATCCATCGTCTTTGTTTGACAGTTGTCATCCTCGACTGTGTCTTCTTCCAGAGGATGCTGGAATGCAAAAACTACACCATGCTACAAAATACAAGCTGATATCCAGTCAGATGTCTGCTAGTCAGACAGCTCATATGGTTGGACCACAGCATATCGGCACAACCGCACAGCTGGAACATGAAGACTCCAATTGATTTGAGCAACAGATATTAAACCAGAAAGGGCTGGCCGCAGAAACATTTGCTGGGAGACAGATAGGAGCTCTCAGCACACAGTCGTGTGCGTGTCTCAGTGTGTGTTACATGCATGTTCGGAGGGAAGAGGAGACTGGGTGGAGGAGACGTTTCTATGGAAACTATCTCAACATCAGCACCTGGGTATTCCACTGGGTTGACCACCACATTACCACATCCACTTCATTCTCTACCATGTATTTTAGTTTGGCCCCACCTTTCAGAGAGCTAAATACCCGAATGAGTAACTTAAAAAAAAAGACTTACGCAATGACCTTTAAAACTAAATTACATCAGGAAATAGTAACATTTCGCAAACTCTTTACAAAACAATACAGCGGACTTGCAGAGCAGTGAACTGTACATGGTGTGTGCAATTTTAATGCATCTGTTTATTGCAGCTTTTAGTTTTTAAAATACTTTTTTTGATCAACTTCTTAACATGTGATGTAAAAATGATGCTCATCCTGCATGTGTCCTTCCAGCTTTTTTAAAACGTCTTTTTGATGAAACAATTTTTGACAAAACGGAGCAAAGTCATGCACCAGAAATAACCAAAAAATGTCCCATTGATGTCCGGAGCGAGGATACACATTTAACTAAATGTTGTTTTCACAGAGTTTAATTCTTTCCTGGGATTTTTTGAAACTGAAACAACAATTTTACAGGTTATGTGATGATCTTAAGATGTAGAGTTTTATTAATTGGTTGATGCAGTTATAGACATTTAAGAACATATTTATTCCGAAGTACCCAAGAAGATGTTAAAATGTCATCAAAACGAGATAAAAAGCAAAAAATGATCCCACCACATCAGTAAAAGGCAGAGCTGGGCGATACTAAGCATTTGGGTATTGATCTGATACCAATCAAACCATTCAATATCACAGATATCAATACCGAAATTGATGTTTTTCGTAAATGCTGTGGATCTGACACAAACATCATCATCTCAATTGTTTTTAATTGTCGCAAATATTTTTTTGTAAGTTTTCCTTTTTTAATTGCTTGATAAACATAAAAATAAAATTAGGACATTGTTTTCGATTAAATGTAAACCAGTTTATTAAAATAAAAACTTCCAGAAATTAAATAAATAGTGAATGTAAAACAGTCAGCAAACCAAAGGAAACAAGTACTGGTGAAGTAGCAACTCAGCTGAGTCTTTTTTGCTGATACAGAATAGTTCAAATAAAAGCGGAAATATCGATATCTGCAGACCAATATCGATCTGATACCAGTACCAACTTGAAATCAATACTATCGGTTCTTTGGATCGATCTGCCCACCACTAGTAAAATGTGATAACAAATACATGATGTCTAAACATATTTCATTCAATGTATTTTTTTTTATTTCATTTATTTAAAAAGCTCCAGCTCACAACTAAAAACTGAACATAAAAATCACAAACATAAAGTGTAGCTGGTTTAATATATTCCATTAAGGTCTAACAGTCTAACAGACTAAAATGGAGTCTGTGGAGAAGAAAACTTGATTAAAAATGTAAAAAGTTTGAAAAAACCTCCAACAGAGTAAAATTCAGTCGCTGCTGTAACTGTTTTAGCTTTTTAGAGAGAATTTCTAAATATCTGTTGGACTACCAAGAAACTCTAAATCAGACAAATTCATGAATAAACGAGGAACTCAACAAGCAGGAAAAACAAGACACACACACAGAGGAACGGTAAGAAAACGCCAACGGCATCTATAAAAGACCAGCAGCAGTTTATAGCAGCAGAAATAAAGGCATGACTTTGGGTCACTCTTGTCAGCGTAAACTATTAGCCTTATCTAAAGGGAAGGTTTTAAGTCTAGCCTGAAAGATAGAGATGGTGTTAGTGTTCTGTGGAAACTGGTATTCGAGGTCAATTGCAGCGGGTCCAATTTCCACCAATTTTCATCAGAACTCTGGCTGCAGCTTTGTTGGATCTGGTGAAGGTTTGTTTATTAGAACAGCCTGATATTTTGGTCTTGCAATGGGATTGCTTTTTGAAACAAATGCATTTACTACTTTATCTGTGTCGCATTTTTGATGTGTTGCAGAATTTAAAGAAGGGAATTCTAGAAACTGGACTAATCTAAGATAAAAACTAAAAGTCATTATAATTTAATACATTTATGAAGGGCTACTAGTTTTCTTATAGTGGGACTCACTATTATTTATTTGAGTCTAGGAAATTAGAAGCACTCTTGAGCTTCATATTTTCAAGAAATACTTAAAGTTTTGCAAAATCTGTGTTTTTTGGGGAAAATTATTCATGTTCAGATATAATAAAATGGGGAAAAAAAGATAAATTACACCATGGAGACTGGAGCATGGCAGTACCGACTAATTCAAGTATTAGAAATGTTAATTGTCATGATATTAAGATGACAGTGATAATAAAAACCATGTATCTGATGCTCATAAATCCAGAGTTCCACCTATGGGCAACTACATTTTTTGAGGAATTCTTAAATGTTCTTAAATTTTTTAGGTTTAAAAAACACTGTTTAAAATATAAACAAAAAGCTAAATATATTACATGGTAGAGGGCAAATGTCCTTGCTCCTTAAAGTCTCTTTTGATCTATTTTAAAATTGTCTTTTAATTATTATTATGCCATGTTTAGCTCAAATAAAATATGTTTTTAGGGCTGCCATAAGCACTTATTTTAATAGTCGACTAATCACCGATTATTTTTTCCGATTAGTCGACTAATTGAGTCATGCACACAGTAAATATAAAGGACACATCTTAACCATCATCAGCTTTAAACCAGCTAAAAATGAAGACAATGAAGATGATAGTTTATTAAACTTTTAATAAATCGTGCAGCCTTTGTCCTTCATTAGTATCTGGTATTAAAAGAAGATTAAATTAAATGAGGTCGGCATCTGAAACAAGGAACTATTTTTCACTTAAGATAAAGTTTTGGTCTCACTGACTCAAATTTTAAAAAGTAAATTATTTTGGTGCTGAACTCTCACAACTTTGTTCAACTCGACTATTAAATTATTCGTCGTCTATTTTAATAGTCATCGATTAGTTTTCAGGACATAGTTTCTGCAGAGTGGCAGCAGTTCTTTAGAAATTCGACAAATGAGACAAAAGAAAACAATGAATCTAGTGGTCTAAAAGTGAATGTACCCGAATGGAGCAGAGCAGGGAGCTCGTGTGATCTTATTCCTACATCACAGCTACAAGCTTTTTCAAACTGCATTTTTTTGTCTGCTCCTGAGTCCCAACATTTTGAATAAAGAAATACTCAGAAATGCAATTTTAAGCTTAATTATTTTATATACATAAGGAAAACACTACCAGAACAGGTTAAAAATACTTAAAATTCAGTTTTCAGTGGAGTAGGTCTTCTGAATCTTTTTTTTTTTTTTAATAAAGTCCTGGCAAAGGTTGTGATTAATAATTTCCGAAGTGAGAGCAGTGAACTCCCCGTGACTTTTGTATCATCACGCTTTAGTAGATTAAATTTGAAAGAAAGACGGTCATCCATAAAGCCGCTGCAGTAAAACATAGTGCTTGTTAGCCCCGACTGACTGCTAAGAGTGATCAAGGTGCGACACGATGCATCTCCGCCCTGCGAGGAGCCGTCCTCCACCCCCAGCATTTTAATCAGCCGCGTCTCCATCAGCTAACATCAACCGAGACAGATATGAGCTGCCACTGATTGCATTAGTCTTTACTAAATAATGAGGTGGACGAGGCCGACTCTTTACATTCCTTCAGCCAGAATCTGTCTTCCTCAACCTTTTCTCACTTCACTCTTCTTTCTTCGGCTTTCCCTGACAAGCTGACAGCAAGCAGCGACCCCTGACTCTTTGCCTAGTCAGCAGAGAGAAGGTCAGTCAATGTGTGTGTCTGGGAGTGTATACATATTTTCTTTCCATCCTGTGTGTGTGTGGGTTCGCAGGAGTGCTTGTGCACTGGTAATATGTGTTGTACTGCCAGCAGAGAGAATATACAGCCAAAAATAAAAACTCATCCGTCAGCATCCAGTCGCTGTGTGTTTGTGCACCCATATATTTATCTTAGCTCATACTACAGTGTTTGGAGTTGGGCTTGAGACTGTAAGGTTTACTCAGGTAGAGCTGTGAATGGGGACAAACTGCCAAGACATAATATCTTGTAATGGCGATGTGACATCGAGGGTGCGGATCATGTTTAAGTGGAGGATTCTTGGTGCCAACTGCAGCATCTGCTCCCGTACTGGCGAGAAAATAAAAAGGAGAATCATTAAATGAGTCAGTCAGAGGTGTTTGATGTCACTCAGAGAGGCTAGTCTTTGCATATATATGAATATGCAACTGTGCGTGTGCGTGAGTGAGATAGTGTGTGTATGTTTGACAGGCACCAACCCTTTTCTAAATGAGATTAAATGGGAGGTTTGTCTCTAATCTTGTTGTAATGAGTTTCTGTGTAGCTCATACATTTACTAATTCCACTTGCCAATAGTGCAAACAGCCATGTGTGTGCGCGCGCGTGAGGTGGGCGAGGTCACCTCCCAGCAATCTTCCTCTCATTTATAACAATACTGGTGAGCTGTCCTCATCAAAGGATTGCAATTTCTAAACACAAATAGCATTAGCTTCTACGACAGGCGCCCACACTCGCACATCGACGCGCGAGCACGAGAGCAAACGTGCAGTCCATCTGTGTATGGATCTGTGTGTCATTAGGACTCTCAGCAGGCTTCGGCATTGATCATCTGACCAGCAGATGGAGAGTGACCGACAAGGACAAAACAAAGCCTGTCTGAATGGGTCCATGTGTGAGCGTGAACACAAGAGAGGAGGTGGAAGTAATGGTGGGCTTTATGAGTAACTAAAAAGCATGAAATAAGATCTATATTGATTAAATCTCTTACTACACTAGTGATGCGCAAAGCAGTGTGTGTCAGTGAGCATCAGAATGACCATAATTCTGACCTAAGAGTGGGGTTGTCATAGCGACAGAGTCCTTCTTAGCCTGAGGCAATCCGTGCTCTACAGTGAGGGGTCAGAGGTCCCATCAGTTCGAAGCAGAGGAGCATTCTGGATAATGAACAGGGGAAACAGTAACAAGCAGCACATTGTCACCTTTTAGCTGGACCCGTGGCCTCTTAGCTTTTGGTCTCCGGAATGTCAAATTAGCCGCGGAGCACGCGGCGAGAACACTGCAGCGCCCTGTTACCTGAGGCTACATGCACCTCACACAAAGTTGATAAACCTGCAGAACATGCACTCACACGCCATGAATAAACCAGGAGAGGATTTTATTAGAAATGCGGCGGTGCTACATCGTAGTTTGGTGGCTTTCTTTGAGATCGTCATTCACAAGGAAAAAAATTGATTCTTTTCATTAAAAAGAATAAAACACAAAAAGGAAATGTCATCAGATAATATGCAAAAATAGTGAAAGTTAAGAGGTATCGTTCTTGTTATTTGTGAGTTCCTGTTCTTGTCTAATGAAGGCATTTTCTGTAACAGCACCATCTCAAAACCTTTAGGCTAATGTTCTATGACAACAAAGCTTTTCTATTACTTTTGCTGCTTTTTTTTCCAGAATGCACTTAAATAATGAACAGGAACATTAAGTCCTGTGCAACCTATCACTTATGATTACATTACCCAGTAAGCTGAAAAATTGGGCTATTAATTCTGGAGGCTAAAATAGAATTTACATTTCCACCTCCATGGCTTGAGCGACAGAGATTCTCCTAAGTTAAAGTCTTTTGATTTATTTTAAAATCATTGCCAGTGATCTTTTGCTGTTTTTAGCCAAAATCAAAGATTTTGTGTCAATTTCTCGGACATAATTTCTGCAGAGTGGCAGTAGTTAATTCAAAAATCACCTCCCTCTGAGTTGTAGACTTTGCGAGGTGTAAGCCTGTCTACATTTCCCATCATCCCTTCGTTCACAGTCCCTCCTGCTAGCTTACGCCCCCTCACAAATCCACGCTAACATTGTCGGTGCAACAAAAATGGCGAGAAATATCGGAGCTTTCCAGCTGTACAGTTTTGAGGTGGACGGATGAGGAAAACGTAGATGAATATGGATCTATTTGTCTACAATCCTAACCCAGAATAGAGAAGAGGGATCTTGTGTAGATTTTATTTAACAACTACAGGCATTTTTTCGTTTGCACCTAATTTACAATTATTGAAATGAAGGAATACAATTACAAATGCAATTTTAAGCTGAAATATATTCATATATGTCCTCCATCATTAGAAAAATGCTACAAGAACATGGTAAAAATACAAAAAATTACATTTTTTTTTAATTGGAGTGGATCTTTAAGTTGTTACCACAATGTAGCTACAGAGAAAAAAAATGGAAACTTTGAAACATCCTCAAAACTGAAAAAGAACTCCCTGGTCCCTGCCCTTGCATTTTCCAAGCCTCTTCCAACTGTATTATTGTAGCACATTCAAAAAGTCGTGTTTAACGTGTTCATGCCTGGTATGAAGAAAGCACTAGCATGAGTGCATGAATGTGTGTGTACAGGTGAATGGGACAGTGACTGTAAAGTTGCAAAATTTTTGTGCATGTTCAAAAATATCACAATTTATTTAAGGCTTCAAATCCACCTTAAACATGTTTTCATTTTTGTTTTCCACAAATTGACAAGAAAGTAAAAATTAAGTCGATATATCCAAGAGGTCTGCAGCATCAAGATGAAAAAGAAATGAAAATTGAGTTTGTATCGATCGTTTTTGTAAAGTTGACAATTTGCATATTTTGGATGCCCAGGAGCATCAGGGTGCCGGAGCGAACGCTCGGGCTATCGGGGAGAGGGGTAACATGAATTAGGAAGCACGAGCGGAGAGAGGAGGGGTTACTATGACAACAAGGGAGAACGTTCCAGGTGACAGTGAACTCGTTGAGATGCTAATTGTCCATTTTCAATCCCTCATAAAGTTTAACAGCCACTCTGTTGCCACATGTTTTTCTTACTCAGTCACAGAGGATACCTCCAGGATGTACAGTTATCCCCTCCTTCATTCTAAATGGCACCCCTGTCTCCTCTCCGCACCCTTTACTCCTCCTCATCCCTTCCTGTCACTGCGAGGGAAAACGTATGCATGCAAATATCAGACGTTTGTGTGCATCTCTCATGAGGCCGACCAGCACCTGATTATCAGTCTCTCTTTTACTCTCCTCTCTTTCATTTGCTTCGTCCTTGCTTCTCACCCTCTCCTCATTTTTTTTTCCTATCCAGATCCCCCCCCCCTCCTCGCCGTCCACCCCCACACTGTTTATCTCTACCCTTCCCAACGCACTGCATTTAACCACTTTGTTCCCTTTTAAGATAAAGATAATTAAATCAGACGCTAAATGAGAGAAACTCTGCTGCTGGCGTCACCATGGCAGCACTTTGATGTTCTATTTCTGCACGATAGTATCAACATCGTGTCATCAGTCACAAACTACTGTTGTGCGCCCTCACTCACAATTGCGCACACGTGCGGGATTCAAGCATTCATGCCACCTATTATACCCACCCTCCCACCTCCTCCTACTCCTACTGTACACACAAAGACAGATTTGACACGCTAAGCTCCACTGTCTTACTTTAGGTCCTCTTTCTTGTCATCCAACCACAGCAATCTTTAGTGCTGAGCTCACCCACTTGTCTTCACTCTTTCCTTCCCTCTCCAGTCTTCTCTCATTTCTAATCTTATGCTGCTCCCTCCCTCTCTCTTTCTCTTGCCTCCTTCTTCCGTTCAGCAGGTTGCTAGGCAACTGTGCTCCATTGATCTAGGGGAGCATGATGACAAGCTCCCATAACTGACTTTAAAGTACACACACACACACACACATGTACACAGTGGCACAAACACACACAGTCATTGGAGACATCTGGCGGCTTCTCTAAAATGAAGGCGTCCGCTTATCTGATAACGAAACGAAACAGGAGGAGAGGAGGACAGAGGGATGCTAATGACAGAGGAGGAAAAAGTGGAGAGAATAGCGCTCTGTGTCGCTTCTTCACTCTTACCCTCCCTTCGCTGTTTCCATTACCATTCCCTATTTCATCCTTTAGCCCTCTCCGTGTAACCCTTGCCATCCCTGGAAAACAATTACCCTCCCTGGTGGTCCTGGCTAAATTTTCAATCCAACCTATCACACATCAATGACTGTCTCATCACTGCGAGCCACCGACTGGCTCCACTCCAACTGTGGCTCTGCTTTAGCACTAATTACTTTGTGGCTCAATAAAATAAAACAAAAGGAAACTGTTCAGTAATTTCTTGTAAAATGATTGAGACTAAAATATCAACAAATACTGAACAGTTGTTAAGTTAAACATCTTCAAGCTGCTTTAACGGATACCAATAATCAAGGAAATACCTTCAGTCTTGACAAACGAGTTCTTTGAAGCCCTACTAAGATCATTAAATTGTTGTTATGGTTATGCTATTTTTAGGCTAAATAAAAAAAACCTATGTAATCCACCTCTTTGGTTGGAGTCAGCCTTCACTGACTTCCCATCAACTCTTTGTCTAACAAGCTAACTCATAGCCCCTCATATCCCTAGAAATACCCAGCTGTGCCATTTCAAGCCCAATTTTCTTTTCTTTCTTTTTTTTTTTGGAGTATAAGTCGCATTTTTTTCATAGTTTAGCCAGGGGCTTATACTCGCGAGCGACTTATTTGTGTGTGTGGTTTTTTTTTTTTTTTAGACATAAATGGGTTAATTTATTTGTTATTTTCCTACTAAACACTGGTTGTGATTTTGCAGTTGTTTTCTCTAACAACCACTAGAGGGCGCTGCATCTGAGAATTTGCTATTGACAGTGGCAGAAGAAGTGTCGTCCAGTACAAACATGGAAGAGAATCTGATTGTTTCCTCTTAAACATGAATATTTTTCTTATACAGATTAAAAGATCAGTATTAGAGTTTTTATGTTTTTTATTTATTTATTTATTTTTTTTGCTTTGCTTGGCTTGGTACATTTGTTTTGAAATGTCAGACTTTTCGCCCAAAAGTGAAACTTTCACTCATTAGCCACTTAAATATGATTTTCTTCTTCTTGATTTGACTTACACAGTATTTATGTCATGTGTCATGAAAACAATGCCACAAAAACGTCTTAACCCTTTAAGACCTGAGGCCTCACTGGTGATGCCTAAATACAAAATTTTAATATATTTAAATTTTTTTAACTGTTAATGTCAGAATTTTCTGGAATTACATTAATCACGCTAACAATAAAAAAAATACAGTAATTCAAAGAACATAAATACACTGTTAAAGAGTTAAAAACAATAAAAACACAGGTTTCAATGGAGTGGGTTTGTAAAATGCCAAACCTCTGCTTTTTTATTTTATTCCTTTGATGAGAGTCGGCAGCATTTGAGGGTATTCAGTCAGATTAAAAAAGTGAGAAGCTGAAGGTCATTTTTTTTAAGTCAGACACCTTTGTTTTTAGATATTGTGAGAACAAAACAATAACTGAGACATTATTCTATTCTGTCCACTGCAAAACACAAAACTAGAGGTATTCATTGCTGTGTCAAGGAGATTTTATCACAATAAATTGTTTCTTTTTTTTTTCAATACAATTTTTCTCAATTATAAGATTAGTGTGTCCTTAAAAAAATGGAATTCCTTTTAACAACAATGCCAATAAAGCCAAAGAAATTGGTGAGTGACTCAGTTCTGTTATAGTTATGAATAAATAAATGTTTAAATGAAATTCTAGAATTGCAAAAATGTACTTTACTAAAAATTGACTAAATTTTCTAAAAAAAGGAATTATTTAACAGGGCTAATAAATGTGAAATTATTTTTATCCAGTGAGTTTTAAAGCTTCTGGTGCTAAAAAAAAAAAAAAAAGTGTTTGGTGTTGCACAGCAGTCATTTTGCACCTTGATCGTTCAACTTGAGCATTTTCACTCATGTCTCTGATACATCAGAACTCAAAGAACCCCCTGTTGCCACCCCTCCAGCTCCCCTGTCTTTACCAATCAGGTGGAGACACTGAACCAGAACCAGACTTCAGTTCCAGTAGGATTTCACCCTCATCTGTACTCTCCAGTCAGCACAGCGAGCATCATGCTCTTTGATTCTTACAGTTTGTTCAACACAATCCAGTCTTTTCACATCCAGAAAACCCTTGCTGAAGACTCAGCAACCACCTGGATTGTTTACTACCTTGACACGCGAGACAAAAGTGTGGTGGATCTGGATTTTTAAGAGATTGGGTGACGGAGAACTTCCAAAACTTCTAAATTTATTTCCAAAATAAACCTAAAACTCAGGACAGGTCGATCATAAAAGTTAGAAGAGCATTTTGTATTTCTGGGAAAAAGATTCAGGGTTTTGGTTTTGCTTGTAGCAGTAATAATGAAGAACACAACAGTGTATTAGGCAGAAGTTTGTGTTGTTTCCCTGAGAAAAGAAGGTCATTTATCTCCAGAGCAAAACACAAGATACCCAGACTTTTCTTCATTTTAACCACGCTGGTTTAACTGCTTTCATTTATTCTTTTAGAATAATCCTTCTTAAGCTTTATGGAATGATTACTCCTAGACTTATAACCTAAAACAATGTGGGTTAATGACTAGATGTTTTTCCAATCTCTCCTTAAGGACAAATATCTGTACATATTTGTTAGAATTACTGGTTTTACTCTGATGTTTGAAGACAAAAGATCATGGAGTAAAACGAATCTACAAAATGTTTTTGTTCAAAAAGTGACTTTAGGAGATGCAGAGAAGATTATAGTTGGACAAAAAACAAAACAAAAAAAACAGAAAAGAAAACTTTCATTGGAGAGAAGCATAAAGTAAAAACAAGGTTTAGCAAAATTTTCACTATGAGCAAAAACTCTTGAAAATGATACTGAATTTGATTATAACTCATATTCCATAATCACTACTGTATATGTGTATTCTTTAGATTCAGGCTTTTTACTTAATTAACATATTTTTATTGGTTGTAATATTGTGTTTTATTAAAGAAGAATTGTATCATAAGTTTGCTGTCATGAAAATGTAAAGTTTAAGGTGGTATTTTCAACTAGCTTCCTATCCAAGAAATATATTCAGCTAAATTTAATCCACTTACTCATCAAACCAATCTAAAGACAAAACGAATAAATTAATAAATACATAAGCATTTCTGGATACACTTTTTTTTTTTACTTTCATGTTTTATTGAGACAAAAAGACCTTAGAATGCATCAAGATGAGAATTAAGAGTATAAACTCACTAAGTATGACACTAAGTATGGCGTTCTAGAAATGGTAAGAAGTAGATCTGATCAAAGTCTAAGTGGAGACGCCTCTTAATCGGCTCAGCAGGTCAAAGATGCTGTCGGAGAAAATCGCATCTGAAATTTAGTGAGCTGAAGTCATTAGGATTCATCATCTAGACATTTAATTTGAAAAATAAATGTGTGAAAAGCAATCCATCCTAAAAAAAATTGACTCACACTTATCAAAAATAAATGAGGGAATTACACAACTAAGATTATAACTTTACTCCAAGAAAACTAGGGCAAAATTTGCAAGAATTGTGCTAAAATTACAAAATATGCTAATTATTAGGGGTGTAAGAAAATATCGATTTGGTAAAATATCGCGATGCTTCATTTGGTGATACTTATATTGATTGAAAATGCTGCCATATAAGTGAGCGATGTGTAAAATGCTCTTAGCAGTAAAATACATGCTACTTCCACCTGTGTGAAAATGTAGATGCAGTGCAGACTGTCTGGAAGAATTAAATAAAGCTTCAAGCGCTCCTTCATCCTGTCATGCTGCTTCACCACACAGAAAGTTTCTGGGAAGCACCCGTTTAAGCACCTGAACTTTTTAAAAACTACACGTTCTGCAACATTTACAGTTACACATAAAGCACTTTATTTACATACATATGAAACTTTACTGATTTAATCTTTAACATTTAATCTGTTTGGGTTTTTTTTTTTTTAAATTCTGAAAAATTCTTAGATGTGAAAATCAGACTAATTGAGTTTTGAAAACAAAAAAATCTCAAAATTACTAAAAGAAAACCACCATCATTTGCTTGATAAAACCATCTTGTATATGAGATTCGGTACCAGTGCTTAATGTTCTGACCATTAAAACATTTTACAATATTATTGATGTGAAAAGTGTATAAATATTCAGATAAAGTTAAAAAAAGGGAAATATTGTACCCTCTTGTGATATATCGTGATACATATCGTACCATGACATGTGTATCGCGATATTTGTCATATTGCCAAACTCTTGCCAATACACATTCCTACTACTTACATGTAAAAAAATATATAAATCCTTGTCAAATACTGTATGACTGACACCATGACTTTAGTAAGCTACATGGGTTTTTGCTACATCTTCCTCACCTGTTAAGCTCAACAAATCCACTATTTTCTTTCAGTCAGCTTTACATTGTTCTTCTAAAACTAACATGTAAATCAGATTTATAATTAGAAGCAAAGAAAAGACTCCAGTTTTGTTTATACCTCCACTCTTTCCTCTGATTTCAGTTTAAACTCTAGCAGCTTCTCACTGGCTCCTCTCCAGCAATTATCTGGTTGGTTCCACTTTGACGCAACTCTGACTCCACTCATCTTCTCCCTCGTCATCATCTTCAGCCTGCTCTGTAAAAGCGATACTCTCCTTTGACTTCGACTCCCACTTTCTCCAGAATGGGCAACGTCTCTATGATCGCTCAAAATATTTCATGACTAAATCTCCTCCCCATGTCTCCGTGGCTCTGTAACAAGACTGACACAGTCATCCGATGTGCTCTGATATTGCAGTAACTCCAGCCTGGCCATGACTCCATGCCAACTGTCCTCCAGCTCTGATTCATCATTGCTCTTAAGCCTCAAACTCAAGCTCTTCCTTTTTTTTCTTCTCTCCAATCAAAAAGTTACGTCAGCACACTAAAGACTTAAGCTTTTCCTGTATAGTTGGCACTGATGCTGCCTACTTCATTATCACTCACATGGTCAGGAAAATGATTCAGTACATAAATGAGTTTTCGCAAGGAAGCTAAATTCAATTTGGGATGTCCATGACCTTTTCTCAAATGCCAACAGCAGATTTCTTTTTTTTTCTTTTTTTATTTAAATAATCCTAAAATACTTCAACAAATAACCTCAGTTTCCACAAAGTGCCGTGGTCATTATTGGATATTTGCTCTGCATCAATCAAGTACCAATGGTTCTGTGTGAAAAGACTTATTCAGGTGGCAACCATGACATTTATTTAGGCAAAAGGGAACATTTGTCCAATTAAAAAAACTAAAAATATGTAGGTATAAGCAATAAATGTATTGCAATCTCAATGTTTTATAGGATTTTTTGCATGATTGCACATTTTTCCCTAAAACTTAAACCTACACTGCAAACAAAGACCTTGTAGAAATAAATAAAAACATTCTTAAACTTTGAAAATTTTCTTTAAAACTTACTATTATTATTGGTAAATCTGCAAATTGTTTAAGAAAAATTGTCTTATCAAGAATTGTTGCTTTAAAAATTCTAGTCACTAAAACATGTTTTTTTTTTCTTTTCTAAAAATACAATTATTTTGTCTGTTTGTAATAATTTTGTGTTTATTTCTGGAAAAAGTGCTATTGAAATAAAATTTAAAAAAAGATTTTCTGAACCTTCTGAAACTGTTTCAGGGTCATTGGGATGCTGGAGCCTATCCCAACTACATGAAGGTGAAAGTGGGATACGGCTTAAACAGGTTGCCAGTCTGTTGCTGGGCCACACAATTTAAACTGACCAATTATCCTATGAAGCATGTCTTTGGACTGTGGGGGGAAGCTGGAGCGGCCTGAGAAAACCTAAACATGCTTATGGAGAACACACAAACTCAAACAAAGAAAAGTTTTAGATGTGATTTGAGCCAGGACCTTTTCACTGTGAGATGAGAGTGTTAGCCACTACACCATTGTGCAGCCCAAATGCCTTAAAATCTTTGCTCAATAAATTACAATTGAATTTAGCTTATAATTAATTGCATTTTTTAATCAAAAACCTAAAAGTCATTTAAAACCTAAAATGAGGATCTTCTTTCACTTATTCATTAGGATTAAACACACAGCTGACATCAAATCCACACATTTTTTAGATTATCATATTTTTATATGCATATTTGATAAATAGACCAATATGGATGAAAGTTTGGTCACATTGTGGACTCATGAAAGAGGAGTAATGCTTGAAATGTTATGGTAAAAAGGTTGTTTTGTCCCTTTAAAGACGGGACAGCTTTGAGTCAATAACACTTGCTATCTTCAAATAGGCAGCTCTATATCTCAGAAAACCGATGCCCCGGTTGTGCCACTATTGCTCGTCTTCCACACAGCATGCTTGCGCTGCAGATCGAGCTGAGGGATGACACTTGAGCGCCACGCTCTGCCATGTCGGTTGTCACTCACACAAACAGACTGATCTGTCATCTGACATCATTGCTGACCCTCCCCTTCTTCCTACAAGACTTACAACACAAGAATGTTGCAAAGTTACGGCAGTCTTGTCCAAAGACTCTGAGAAATCTTCATCATATTTGAACATTTTTGACCTGAATGCAACACATTTGGCTTTAAATCAAGGTTTCACTTCAAATATTTCAAGATAATTTGTAGTGTTCATAGGTCACTCTTCAGTTCACAAATGTCAAGAAAGGACAGAAGCTCAAAATACATTCTCACCAAGCTGGTTGGTGACAATGTTGAAAAACAAAGTCAAAAGTCAAGGATGTGCTCCACACAAGAATATCTAGTGATAATTTTGCTGACTTTCTGTGATTTTGAAACTTCTTTCATAATGTTGCAGAAAAACTGACACTAGAGTCCGCTTCACCTCTGCGTCCTGCATTATCAGCAGACCACAGCTCTCGCCTTGAGATAGTTTCTTGGCACAGACATGAGTTTTTGCATAAACTCTGGTCATGTGAATTGACGAAAGCATCTTTTGATCCACTGTTTTTGATTCCTTTTGTTTGTGGTGAGACGGAGACAAAAACTATAACATTTATCTTTAAAACTATTCCTCAAAAAAATGAAGCAAGGGCTGAGCTGGGTCTGGGGGGTGCAAAACTCAGGATGCTAGGATGAAAATTTGCTTCTGCGGAATATTGACAGGAGGGGAGCACGGCTGAAAAGTGCACCAACCTGTCCGCTACTCACACACACACTCACAGCAAGCCTGCATGGAGAAATGGCATCAGCTGATTCAGAAGCGGCTTGGAAATATCCTAATAATCACAGAGGATAATTATCATCCAGCGCAGGTCTTTATTGTGGATGAAACTGTCAAATTCTGGATAGAGATGCCATCTCGCTCTTATTTGATGGAGGAGGAAGCTGCACTTTTTTAAGGCACACAGAGACAGTGACAGTCTTCATGAAAAGTTCACAGTCACATTGTTGTGGTTTAAAAAAAAACTATGTTGAGCACTACTCCAATTTTCTTTAATAAATGTTTACAAAGCATGATCAGAAGTGTTTTTGAAGAGTATGGATAGGTAACAGACCATCCTCGGCGGCTGGGGGGAGGGGGGTGCCATATTCGCGGATTCAGCGAATTCGCGGAGGTCCCCGGTCCCTCACCCCCGCGAATAAGTGGAGAATACTGTAATTTCATGTATACAGTCTGTTTAGATATAAAAATATGATTGCAATTATCAATCACTGTATTTTATTGTAAAAAAATGTTTTATATTTTAAAAAATTGATTGGATTTTCTCATGTGTCGCGCAAAAACAGACCAGATGCCCAAATGATCTCTGCACTGCGCAAGCTACGTGCGGTGTGCCGTTAATATAATTATAGATATAGATGAAAAAATATATATATTAGAACCTCTTTTAAGCATTAGCACCCCAGCTAAAAGAACTGCTGTTCTAATATTTACAACAATAATAAAATTAGTTGAAACTATGTATTTTTAATGCTTTTTTTTTGGTAATGTCCATCCACTCTCCTGTTCCCATTTGCCACCCTACAAAAGCCTTCTTTCCCCTCCTGCCCCCCCACCTTGTATATGTCCTAGTGTTTTGAAGGGCAAAAAAAAGAAAATTAAAAGATACAGAGAAATATACTTTTTATACCAGATACTATTTTTTAAATTATACTTTATTTATTTTTAATAAAATCTTATTTTCTTATATATCAATTTGATCAAAGTTTGTCTCCGAGCAACTTTTTTTTGTATTTTTAAACTGCAAAGAAAGGCTTCAGGATGGAAGGAAGATAATTTTTATAAAATCTTATTATCCTTCATAACAGCATCTTTGCTATTCTCAGACTCACACAAAAACAAGTCTAACCCCCTTAATGCAGGGGATATGGCTGTATTCACCAAGCCCACATATGAGAGCAATCTCAGGAGTCGTATGAGCGGTTCATGATCAAACAGTCTGCAGCCTCACAGCCAGAAATGATGCTCTCAGCTCCTCTCCGCTGTTACAGCAGACTTTTACAACTCGGTCGGCCAATTCTTCGCTGTGGCTGCTGATGGAGTCAGAAGTTCAAGAGCTTTTTTTGTGTGTGTGAGACCACTGTTGCTCGAGTAAGTTGAGGTGGTGGAGACCTTTGAATGGGTTTTGAGAACCTCGGTTGCTGTAAAGAGAACAACTAAATACCGTAGGTTAGTCAGCAGAAAGGAACACCCTGAAGGGAGACACAGGGAAGAAAAGGTTGCAGTGGCTGAAGAAAACTCTTTTAAGAGTCTAATCAGAGAAAAAAAGATGGGGGGAAGCCAAAGGAGGTGACGGGCCATAGTGAGAGCAGTGGTAATGAGGAAGAACATGTCATAGAGTCTTAGTCTTCCTCCTTTGGATGAAACAAAAAATAAGAAAAGTTCAGGATGTTGGAAACATTTTCTAAGCGTGTTAGGAAGAGGAGGGTCTTGGCACATCAGGGAAAGAACAAAAAGAGACACAAAGACTTATGGATTTTATGTTCTACAAGAAAAAAAAAACTATCAGAGCAGGGCAAGAAATAGGAGATTATGGCTACTTCTTCAGCAGACTGGGATGGGGATCACACTCTGACATTTGTCACATTTTTAATTATCAGATTTTATAAGCATCCTTTGTGAAGAGACTTCTAATAGATTCATATTTTTAGATTAGATCCTGCCAAGAACAAAGAAACATTTTTTTTAAAGATGAATTGATTACTAAAATGACTGCTCTGTTGTAGCTTGAAACACTTTATAGTTATGAGTATATTAAAAAAGGGTCTGTCACACTGAAGTCTGGTATTTGGGATGTCCATCAATGCTGATCTATACTTACCTGACTTAGTGGCTCTCCAAAGTGGAGCTGGTTTAGTCAAGGAAAGCTGAAATTATGTGGCGAAAACTACATTTTTAAAAGTAAAGGAAAGGCAGGGATTAATAGTTTCGGTATAAATGAATTCTTTAATTTACTGCATGAATTATTTATTGATTTATTTTATTGTTGATGCAGTGACTCTATATTGGAGTAGTAATAAAGGGAAGATTTAATTATTAATTGTATAATCTTCACCAGAAACCAAAATCTACAAGACTTTTACATTACATTTATGTACCAGAGTAACTATAGGGATGCCACAATTCCCAGTTCAAACTGAACCATTTGTTGCAATATTGAACTGTGTGGAAAGTGTATTGTTGCATCTGAACTACATTTAGTTTGTGGTTAAACTCATGTTGTGCTGAACTTAAGAAAGATTTATTCTATATTAATTGTTTTATTACATTAGTATGAGCCAACAGAAACATTTCTTTTTCTTATTTGCCAATTAGCAATTTTAGAAAAGGATTTCTTAAAAAAAAAAATTGTTGCTGTTTTGTTATACACAAATCATATATAAGCCCAAAACAGAACTGTGACCCAATAAATGAGGAAAAATTGAATCAAATTGTGGAAAAAGTGTATCTTTGGATAGTAAGACACTTGGAAATATAACTACATATAAATTAGCATTAGTCCTTCATCTTAAGTTGAGTATGAATTGTTAAAAAAAACTTTAATCTGTTAAAATAGATGATAAAAAAATATTAAATCTAAAGCAGCATCATTAGGCAAAAAGGAAACATACATTCATACATTTTTATTTCATACTACTTGTAGTCATGGACTCTGATGAAGCCCATTTCAGCCTTCATTAGCAAGAGTTAATCTTATCAAGTCATCGACTATTTTCATAATGCAAAGTTATAAAAACCATGTCATCTATTTGTTTTTGAACTTTCAGAGGATCCGCAGTGAAAAATAAGCACAAACTCTGTTCAGAGATCTAAAACAAGGACACTTTGCTATGAAAGTAGGGCTGACTGCCCCACAACAAACATCAGAAAGAGATGAACTCGAACAAAAACATTCTAAATACCATCCAGCCATCCATCCTCATCTGGCCACTTCATCTCCTCAGAGGGGACTCTGAGACCTTCCCAGGCCAGCCAAGAGACTCTCCAGCGTGTCCCGGTCTTCCCCGGGGCCTCTGTCCACCGAGGGAGGCGCCAGGAGGCATCCGGATAAGACGCCACAACAGGATCCTCTCTATGTGGAGGAGAAGCGGCTCTACTGCCAGCTTTCTCTGGGTGACCGAGCCTCTCCAAGGGAGTGTCCAGCCACCCTCCAGAGAAAGCTCATTTCTGCCGCTTGTATCCAAGACCTCATTCTTTTAGTCACAGCCTAAACTTATGACCATAGGGGAAAACTTGAATGAAGACGGACTGGTAAATAGAGATATTTGCTTTCTGGCTAAGCTCTCTCTTCACCATGACACACCGCTACCAATCCACCTGCCAATCTCGCGCTCCCTTCTTCCCTCACTCCTGAACAACAACCCAAGATACTTAAGCTCCTCCACCTGAGGCAGGGACACTCCACCCACCCAGAGAGGGTAAACTACCTTCATCCGGTCGAGAACCATGGCGTGCTGACTGTCATCCCACTCGCTTCACGCTGGGTCACAAACCGCCCCAATGCATGCTGGAGGTCCTGGCTCTATTATGTCCACAGGACAACATCATCTGCAAAGAGCAGAGATGAAATCCTGAGGTCCAGAAACCAGACCCCCTCCAGCAGGAAATCAGACCTGTTCCTGATGCATGTTGGAAAAACTCTAAATGTTAAAATACTTTTGAATTCATGGGCTACATTTAAACTTAAAGGAAGAGTTACAAATAATAAAGGGCAGAGTAAACAAAAAAAAAAAAATAAAAAACAGCAACAACACAACAAATATTAGGGACACAGCGATTAATCAATAGTATGAGATCCAATGTATTTTTTTCCCTAAAAACGACTACTGAAATTTGAAAACAAAAGTTCAGCTAAATCAAAAGTCTGTTGAAATTAATGTACATTTATTATCATTGATACATTTTGTTCAAGTGTTAGTTTTTTTTAATTATTAGTTAATTTAAAATTCAGTTTTAACTTATTTTGCACAGAAGTTGATTTTTTTGTATTTCTCCTAAATGGCTGTAAAAGAAAAAAAAAGAAATACTTTTTTTGAAAGGGAAAAACTCTTCAGAGAGAAATGTGGAATTATATTGTCTAATGGGTATTTCAACAAAATAAAGGTGATAAATATGACGATATGATTATATATATTATGGAGCCTGACAGCACTCCACTGGTTCTTTCTTTCCTCAAAATTTCTATTTTTACATTTTCAATTTCTGCAAGTAAATGCTTTTTTTTGGAATTGGCTCTTTTAAAGCACTTTGAAATGGACCATTTTAAATGGAAAATTATAAATAAACATATTTTTGATTAATATTAGGAACACATTGCAGTCTTGGAGCTACAAAATGTATTTGTGGTGTTCATAAAAGGCATCATGTTCACACCTTTGTGTTTTTATTCCTGCAGGAAAACTGAGCTTTAGTCTTCTCCTGGTTCAGCTTTAGTTCTAAGAAAGGCTTTCTCTGTGCCAGATCTTTCCCTTGCAACCTTTTACAGCCCAGCTGGAGAGTCAAGCCACAGAGTCTGGCACATTGCATCAAAGGTTTGCTGACTAACATTTCTCAGAAAGACAAGAATGAGCATGGCAGCTGTTCGCGCAACTGACATCACACCAGACGGCTGCCATCCACTTCATTTGTTTCTGAAAAACTCACACGCTTGCATACATGAAGAGAATTTGATGTGGAAGAACAAAATATGAGGCAGTATGGAAATAGAAAGTCAGCACCCCCTGCTGTTAGGACACAAATCTGTGTGCTCAGTTCATAAATGGAAATGACACAAATAGGTAAAGAGAAAATAAAAGTTGCACGACAGATGAATCAACTAAGAGTTTAAATAAGGAGAATTTCTCCTGCTGGTAAATATGGTTTAATTTGCTGTAAAAACAGCAAGATGAAGTCACATGTTATTTGTTCATCGTATTAGTGTAATTTGCAACTTTTTAAATAATAAAGGATTTTGCATTTATTTATTAGAAACAAAAACACATAAAGTCCCAGAAAGTGTATATTTTAAATTACAATTGCTCATTTACAAACAATCTAATATTATCTTTAAAAGGGATCATAGGTAAGCAGTGTCCACCCATTGTTGCAAATTTCTCATTAAGGTGCACATTAACTGTGTTGGGTAAATTTGGTTTAGTTACTGGATGAAATTGTAATTAAATTACATTAGTCACTACTTATTTTAAAAAGTAATTCACAACTTGTTTACTTTTTTACACTCATATACAAATTATCAAGGGAAAAACAGTAGCTTAAACAAAATCCTCTTGTTTTTCACTTAACTTTATTTTTAAAGTAATAACTTCATGCAAAGTATGGAAATGGTTCAAGACACAACCTTATAGAGCTTCGAGAGCCATGTGAAAAATGACGCAAAGTTACAAAATATTTGAAGAGAAACTGCTACACCTAAAGCAATAAATATTAAATCTGAAACTACATTTTTTGAAAAACACAATGAACTATTTATTTAATGCCTCCAGCATTTTCTTTCACATCCTTATATGCAAAAAAAAAAACAAACATTCTGACTGGAGGGGAGCGTGGTGCTAGTGATGGGAATTCCAGCTCTTCTTGGAAAACCAGTTTTTTTGGTTCGGTCTACTAAAAAGAACCATCTCTTTCGGATCCCAAGGGTTTTTTTCGGGTAGGTGTGTTGCTTAAATTCATTATCAACAGCAATATAAAATGATGCACAAAATGAATTAGTAATGTGAAAAAATGTTTTTTATTTATGAATGTTTACTATATGGTCATGCTTTTATTTACTCACTCCAGATAAAATGAGATAATATAAAAATATACTAATTTAATTCGTATACAAAATTAAATATTATTTGTATTACAGTCAGTGGTGCAAACTCATATTGACTAATCACATGCAGCACAGAGAGAAAAATAAAGTAAGAAGGAGTGAAAGCATATGTAGGTCTATTTAGTGACTCCCAGGAAGGAGCTGGGGGCTCATGTTGCTCTGCTGCTTCTGATGGGAGTCTGACTTTCTAAGTTGAGAAGTTTCCTCGCAGCATCTCCTTCTCTCATTAGATTTTGAATTTAAACAATGTGACTGCAGCATTCAGGGTCTGTACTCTGAATTAGCATGCATGTGCACATCTATATGTGCCAGTTGGAGAAATATTCCAAGTCCACAAAACCTAAGTAGGTAACAATAATTTTTATGGTCCAGTAATTAGAAGTTATAACCAAAATGGATTTCCAAAATTTGAACTGTAAGTTCTTACATAAGTCATTACATTACAACGATTTGTTACTTTTTAAGCCATTACTCCCACCTTGCACATTAATGTGTTATTAACTGAATTCTCAGTTATTTATTTATTTATTTTTAATCTTAAAATGTCTTTACCTGTATTATCTGTACATTTTACTCCAAAGTTGAAAAGGTTAGATATCCGCGGAGGTTACTTCCCTTCAAAATAAAAGTCCAACTTCCAAAAGAAAAATAAGTGTCCCAACATCGCATTCCTTAATGGTGTAAAATTCAACTAAATGTGTGTTTAATTAGTAAATACATAATAATAACTCATACTTATGATGTGTTTTTGCAATAATATTAAAATACTTGACAAGTGAAGTTTGCGCTGAAAGGGTGATAAAGGAAGAGGTTCTAGTTACATAATCACGATGACTTGACAGTTTCTTTTCGGAACAGACAGGTGGCTGTAGCTAGTATAAAAATGCCGGTAGTTAAATATTAACCGTGCGCTGATAGGTGAATATGCCTGGCACGTCAGAGACATAAGTTCCGCTTTAACCTGTAGGTCTTTTGAACGAACCTTCTACCTCTCATTAGCTCCGACCGTCTCTGTTACTGTCAACTAGCTTAACGGCACTATGTGGGTTTTCGGCTACGGCTCCCTCATTTGGAAAGTTGATTTTCCCTATGAAGAGAAGAGAGTTGGCTACATTAAAGGGTTCAGCCGGCGTTTTTGGCAGGGCAGCACCGACCACAGAGGAGTTCCTGGAAAGGTAAGGGCGTTTAACTTCAGTTTGACGTGCTTATGCAATATTTACCAAGACAAGTGTGCTTGTAGAATTTAAATATCTCCATGAATTAGCCATGTAACAAGTAACAGAAAGGTCATACGTATATGTCATAATATGGATTTGGGGAGACAATGGTAGCATCATTTAACTTCTTTATCAAAGAACAGCTGCTTTTTTAAAAATGAGACATTAAGGTGGAATAAATGTCCACAATTGGAGACTACACAATTTTTAAAATATAAAATACTGTTTTTGGTTCTTTATTGAACCTGAAGACAGAAAAGATGAAAAGAATTCTCATCCAAATCTTGTATTTCTTAAAGAACTAATGAAAACCTTTTTGTTTTTAAAAAGCATTTAATTGATTCAAATCCAATTAGACTCTCATGGGTAGAAAGTATAGGATGTGGCTTCATAAACTACATATTAATGGGATGTTGTTGTTTTTTTTCAGCCAAAGTTTTCTATGCCAAATAGATCAAAACTAGTAGGCAGCATCAAATGATGTCATAGATGTGGGTCATTGAATATTTATGTTTTTTATGAACAGAATGTTGTTGTTTTTCCCCATTCTTATGATGCCTTCTAAAGTATCTTTTGTTCTTAACAGCCTGGCCGTGTCGTTACTCTGGTGGAAGATCCTGATGTAAGTCCTAGCCAAGTATTAACTGTCAAAACAGCTTAAAGTTGTCACGCCATTGTTCTTTTGTTCCATTGTATCTCCAAAAAAATCTAGAAAAACTTGTCCTATCTTGTCCAGTACACCAACACAAACCTTGTTTAAAGAGTTATTTAAAATTATGAAACAAACAAACAGATGTAATTAAAAATATTATTTTCATTTGCGAGCTTACCAACGCAGCAATAAAATGATTTAAGTTATGAGGAGTTTAAATGCAAAACATTTTCCTAAATGCTCCAATAAGTGACTCATTTCACATAATCCCAGTTAGTAGCTATATCCAAGTACAGATCATTGTGTATTCGGTCTGCCCAATCATTGACATTGTTCTAAAGTAATCCTGTTTTCTTTGATGAGGTGTGCCTTCCTCTCTTGCTACTTTTTTTCTATCTACGGTTATAGTTTTATTGCAGGACAGAAACCAACTGAGACTTGATTGATATGACTTGGTAATCAGAATATATTAGTACCTAAAGATTAAGGATTTATGTAACTTTTATTTTTTTTATTAAAAGTTTAATAGGCTTTATTCAAGCTGTAAACACTGTAAAAACTGGGCAAAATTAATTTGAAGAAGCTAAATCATAGCACTTTAGGCAGTACTTTAGGTGCAAAGAGTCCTGCAAAGCTTACTTCTTTTTTTTTTGCAATAAAGAACAGTTTCTCTTTTTAAAATAAAAACAGCTTTAGCTTTGATTATCCAATTCTTAAAATGATCCATGCACTTATTAGAGTTAAATTTAAAGTCCCATTAGTTGGCACAAGCCAAGGTGTCTGAAATTTGTTCTCTGCATTTGACCCATCCCCTGGGGGAGCGTTGAGCTGCAGACACAGCTGCACTTGGAAACCATTTGGTAGTTTAAACCCCCAATCCAACCCCTTAATGCTGAGTGCCAAGCAAGGAGGCATTGGGTCCCATTTTCAGAGTCTTTGGTGTGACTCAGCTCAGATTTGAACTCACAACCTTCCAGTCTCAGGGCGGACACTCAACCACAAAGTCACTGAACTGGAAAGACTGGAACGAATGTCTTTTATTCCAAAGCCGATTTTGTTTCCCTTTACAGATGCATCAAAATAATTAAGTCTGATTAAACCACTTAAAGGGTAACCAAACAGGGAAGTTGGAGGCTGACTGCACCCACAGCCGAAATTTGAAAATCCAGTCAGATGGGTGGGGCTTGGGTGAAGGACTAACTTATTGGAGCTGCAGATCATGATGTCAGACTTCTGAAACTTACATGGTTTGACCAATCATAAATTCAACTGTAATACCTTAATCCAACCTTTCGGGGGCAGCACACAGGGCATATTTTGACTATTTCAAGAATTAAATTAAAGAATTGAAGTTTATTTTAATTTGGCAATGACCAACAGACAGCTTTTTTAAAGCTCCATTTATGGAGGTCAACAGCCAAAAAAAAGTTTATTTAGTGTTTGGTACTCTTTAAAAAACAGGAAATATTTTTGTGAAACCTCTTGTTTTTAAGCATCAATCTTTTTAATAAATTTAGATTATTTCCAGGCTGATAGACCCAAAGAGTTCAAATTAAAAGCAGATACCAAAATGTGTACATTTGTAAAATAAAGTAAATTAAAATTGTATGTCCATATGTTTTTTGTGATTAAAAAAGTGTGATTTTATATTTTTCTTTCTGGTTTATTTTCATTTTTTAAACACATTCAAATATTTACTAGGCAGTCCTTCTGTTTTTAAAGCATGTCATGATATTATAGTTTTATTTTGCAATAGTAATAAATGTCAATTACAAAAATAATGAATTCCCCAAGTTTACATAAATCTCAGACTGCGTTCATATTTTAGAAATTGCATTAAAATAATTTGTATTTAATTTTTTGACATTTTTAAAGTTTCTTTTTTTTTTTTTACAATTATAGAATTGCTTCAAAATGTTAGATGTTTAATTTCTGATAAACAAAAATGAAATGCAATAATTTCATTAATATAAGATAAATGTATGACTTTATATATAATGCTTTTATAGTTCAACCTGTTGCCTCCTCTTGTTGTCAACCAACCAGTTTCTGCTTCCGTACGTCATTTTCAGGGCTGTGTTTGGGGTGTTGCCTACAAGCTGCCAAAAGGCCGAGAGCAGGAAGTGAAAAACTACCTCGACTACAGAGAAAAAGGCGGTTATCAAGTCATCACTGTCCCCTTCTATCCACGTCCGTCGCCCACTTCTTCACCAAGTGAGACGCTGCTTTACATCGGCTCTCAGGGTAATCCCAACTACCTTGGCCCCGCCTCTTTGGAGGAGATAGCCAATCAGATTATCAACTCCACCGGCCCCAGCGGGAAAAACACAGAGTATCTGTTTAAGCTAGCTGACGCTGTGAGGTCCATCCTGCCCGAAGATTCAGATACACATCTGTTTTGTCTTGAATCGTTGGTGAGGGAAAGATTGTTAAATGTACAGAATAATCCGTCTACGCATCAAGTCTCCATTCCTGCTTCTTCCTAATCGTTTCCCAGCGGTCTCCAGGTGAAACCAGGGAACGCCAAGAACAGAGAAGCCAAAACCAAAGGCTAACCACTTCACATCAACTTAGCCCTGGAAAAAAAATATAATAAAATGTAGCAATGTAAAGAGTAAGATTTAGACAAATTATTTCCTAAAAGATGATGTTTTTGTAGGATTTAAGAGGCTTTTCAGGGTTTTTTTCTGTTGCAGAAACTCTATTGATCTCTTTATTGTCAATGCAAACATGTTGCTTTTTGCTAAAAGACTAAAGATACGTGCTTTTAAAAGAAACGGTCTCCAAATGAGATTTTATGGTTGTTTAGTAAAGTGGTGACTAAATATTTCCTGAGTGTACTCTTCTGCCTGACAACAGTCAGAACTGGGCATCTTCATGACCACAGGATATCTTTTTAAAGAAAACAATATTAAGCACATTTTTTCTTTATCCTCCATTTTTATCCATTGTTAAACCCAAACAATGAGTTGTATGTCTTCTTTTTTGTCCGAACAGCACATCATGTTTACAATAAAAGACCTGCAGGACGTTCTCAACAGCTGTACCTCTAATTTGTGCGTCTGAAAGCTGTCTTTAGCTCTGTTATAGATTGTTACTTTGAAGAGCAACAACATGTAATTTGAATAAACGGTGACATCTCAAGATTGCTATAATAGTGCAATGATGTTGTCACGGAACTCCATGGACTACTGGGGCAAACGCATCCCTGCGCTGGACAATCATCCACCACCACGCAGATGGAATGATGAATCAAACATTTCAGCATCCAGTTGAAAAAGTTTAAATATTATATTTAGAAACAAAAACTTCTCCTCTCAAGCATATCTTGAAAAGGCATTCGTCAAAAGGATGGCATCCAAGAAAACTAGAGTCAGAGTGGAAACAAAAGCCACAACTTGATCTGATTTTATTTTTCCTTTAAAACAAACACAATGAAACTCTTTACAGGTGTTTATCGGCTGCAGCGGGAACAACTTTACAGTGTTTTGGCACTTAGCTAAAACCTATCCATGCAAAAAGAAGCCTTTGTGGTAGAATGCTGTGTAGAAATGAAGCAGGAGTTTAAGAAAATAGTTTTATCTTGTACATGTTTGCTCTGTGTGGTCGGAATGTGTTATTACAGTATTTATTAATTTTATTAACTTTAGTTATATATACTTAGACAAATGTGTTATATAAATAATAATATTAGATTAGATCATATACTTTTATATAGTAATATAATCATTTTTGGTTATACTCTAACTGGTAGACATTTAATGTCTTGATTTTTAGTTTTTATTTTTAAATTAATGCTATATGATTATTAAAAAGTTGAAAGTTCTGAATAACTTAAATATATTTTTAGCTTTAAGGCTGCTCTGCAGCTTGGTGAACACAATATGAAATGGATTACCTCAAAATTGTTTTGCATTTAAAGGCCATGAAGTCCCAGAGTTACCAAATTTTTTGAGTTTTTTTATGTGTATGGAAGCTCGCAGGCAGCCAGCATAGGGCAAGGTGGGTGGTCCTTTAGGCGTAGTAACAGGGAGACACCAGCAGGTTAGTGAGCACGAGCAGCTGGTCGTCAGTGAAGCACTGCCGATGTTCCTGCCAGTTGTCATGGTGAGTGCGCCTGAACTCCGACAGAGTCTTCTTCACCGTCATCTTAAAGGAAGAACGCCAAACATCCATGAGTTACAAAACTCTCATAAACACGTTTCCACCAAAATGTATATTTTTTTGCATTTGGATTTCACGAAATTGAGACAGCACACAAATGCTAGTTCTATATTCATTTGACAATTTTAATATTTTTCAAAATATACATTTTCTTTATGTTTTCATGTCACCTTTTATTAAAAAAATACATACATTGGAAAAGTGTATAGTTAGAGGAAACGTGTGAAAAACTACACTCACCGGCCACTTCATTAGGCACACCTGTCCACCTGCTCGTTAAGGCACATTTCTAATCAGCCAATCACATGGCAGCAACTCCACGCGCTTAAGCATGTAGACATGGTCAAGATGATCTGCTGCAGTTTAAACCGAGCGTCAGAATGGGGACGAAATGTGACTGAAGTGACTTAAACATGGCATGGTTGTTGGTGCCAGATGGGATGATCTGAGTGTTTCAGAAACTGCTGATCTACTGGGATTTTCACCAACAACCATCTCTGGGGTTTACAGAGAATGGTCAGAATAAGAGAAAATATTCAGAGAGCGGCAGTACTGTGGATAAAAATGCCTTGTTGGCCAGAGGTCAAAGGAGAATGGGTAGACTGGTTCCAGCTGATAGAAAGACAACAGGATATCTTTAAATGCACAACACGTCCAACCTTGAGGCAGACGGGCTACAACAGCAGAAGAACACACCGGGTACCACTCTTGTGAGCCAAAAATAGGAAACTGAGGCTACAATTCACACAGACACGCCTAAGAAGATTGGAAAAATGTGGAAAAATGAGTCTCCATTTCTGCTGCGACTTTCAGATGGTAGCATTTGGCATCAACAGCATAAAAGCATGGATTCATCCCACCTTGTCAACGGTTCAGGCTGGTGGTATAATGGTGTGGGGGATATTTTCTTGACACACTTTGGGCCTTAAGTACCAATTGATCCTGGTTACAATACCACAACCTGTTCCTGACCATGTCCATCCCTTTATGACCACAGTGTACCATCTTCTGATTTTACTTCCAGCAGGAAAACATGTCATATAGCTGGAATCATCTCAGACTGGTTTCTGATCTGCAGCCGACGAATCTCCAGCAACTGCGTGTTGCTATCATGTCAATAAGGACCACATTCTGAGGAATATTTCCTTGTTGAATCTATGTCACCAAGGATTCTGAAGGCAAAAGGGGGTCCAACTGGGTACTGGCAAGGTGCACCTAACAAAATGGCCGTTATATATATTCAGTGGTGGAAATTAAAAAGTTTAAAAGTTGTATAACTTGTAATTAACTTCTCTGCTCAACCTAAACAAAACAAGTACTCATTGGATTAAAGATGAACAACCTTTTCTCGCCTGAGCCCAAAGGGCTGTCCTTAGCTCATTATCAGAGTGCAGAGCAGAGAGCAGCGCTGCATTAAAGAGGATGTTTGCAGCACTTCTTGCTCTTCATTTATGCTC
This sequence comes from Oryzias melastigma, assembly GCF_002922805.2. Classification (NCBI taxonomy): domain Eukaryota; kingdom Metazoa; phylum Chordata; class Actinopteri; order Beloniformes; family Adrianichthyidae; genus Oryzias; species Oryzias melastigma. Next base: position 13,073,935 of record NC_050530.1, on the reverse strand, counting down.
AGGTGTGAAAACAGATAAAAACTTACCATAGCTCTTGCTAAGAGCCTCTATGTCTATATATCATTGCTGAATTTCACATTATAACTTGGAGAGTGTAGGCTGAAGGTGGCTGGAGATAAAACATTAAATGTCTGTACAGCAGTTAACAACAATGTGGGTAAAATAAAAACTCTGTATTATTGTGATGAATAACTTTTTTAATCTGTTATATAATATCAAAAAGAATCTGAAAAACTTGCAATAACAGGGTTTTTTTTTTAACTCTATATCCTTAATCTAAATTGTAAATGCTAAAAATGTGGAATTATTGTTACAAGATTCCCTAATTCTACTTCCCAACTTTTACTTATTTTTCTCTTTTCAGTCATTTTTCGTCAGGAAATATTCAAATTATAAAATGTTGAAGTGAAAGTCTGCTCTATGTGTAGTCTCCATGCTTAAGATAAGACAAAAGACCAATTTTCTCCTCAATTGGACAATGAAATTGTATTGTTTCATATCACAGCTTTCGGAGCTTCCTGTCTGAGTATAACGGCGCACCTCTATAGGCTGCGGGTCGTTGAGATGGTCGCTCAGGTCCATCAGTATCTGAGGCATCCACAGCGGGACATCATAGGGGCTCGACAGAATGCACGCACTCAGGCCGAGCACTCCAGCATGGCGCCGCACCAAGTCTGCAAGGAAACACACAAAGCGGGAGAGTGAAAATGGGCTTGAAAAATGTCTAAGCTTGCAATTCTCCTGGGATAAGAAAGGGTAATAGGGCAAGTATTGCTGTGATTGCCTCATTGTGTGGACGTGACGCCAGCTGAAGCATGTACCTGTAGAGGCCAGCTCCCCTCTGGCCTTGGGGAGGCAGGTCTGACTCAGCGTCTGGAGCTGAGTCTGCAGACTGGAGTCCAGGGGGATGAACTGGCACTGCAGTAAACCGCTGAGGGTGGTGCACGCCATGTCCCTAACCTTCAGGGAGAACACGGACGAGGAGAGGAGAGGAGGAGTGTAAAATTAGACCTGGTAAAGTCAGAAGAAGCTTGTAACCAACTGAGTGAGGGGAAGGTTGGTTTAATTTATTAAAACCCGTGAAAGGAGAGGATGCAGGACAGAGGATGAGCAGAAAAGAAGATGTTAGCTGAACATTAGTGCCCCCTTACATCCCTTTATGTAAATTATGAATATCCTGGGAGTGATAGTCGATGTGCTAAAATAGAAACTTCCACAAAGACGCAGCAAATATCTAATGCAAATGAAAAAAAAGATATAATGGCTTTTCTTTTTACATCCATATGGAGACAGTTTAAAAGCAGGAAAAATGGGTCAAAAACGACAAAAGAGATATCACTTTATCAAAAAAGAGTCAGTAATTCAAAGGAGGAGCAATAGAAGTTTTAGATGGCTTATATTAAGTGCAAGGCTACAGCTGTGTAATCGCAGCATGAAATGATGCAGAAAGCTATTTTTTTAGTGTTAACTGTACAAGGGGGGAAAAAAGGGTGCGAAAGCTGGCAATTATTCATTTGAATAGGTGTTTTTTTGTGAATACCTCAAGCTGTTCGTCGAGCAGCAGCTGCATTACCAGCTTTTGGACGCGCAGAACCTCGGCGGGCAAGCTGAGCACGGTGAATAGGTTGTAAAAAACCATGATTTGGAGGAAGGTCAGCACCGAAAAGCGAGCGTGCCACGATCTGCTACCTGTCATCTAGATGAGAGGATAAGAAAGATGAAGACTTTACGTTTTTTTTTTTTTTTTTACCAAAATGTCCAACCTAGGAGATTCTGTTCAGAACACGGCTCTGCTATCTGTTGCGACAGCAGTGAATTAGTGTGGACATTTTTGGGCCGATGCAGCATGACTGCTGTGTGAAGAGCTTAGGAGCAGCTGCACTCAGACGCATAAAGGCTTTTAGCAAATCTGGTGCGTCTGGTTGCTTTCCAGGCTTTTTTTTTATGGGATGATGACATCATGGAGTCCCAGAGGAATGTGACATCCTCTGCCTCTCTGCTGCGAAAGTAAACAAAACCTGAACCTCCTGAGCTGACATCTTTTGTGCTGATCCTTCACAAGCTCTTAATTGGAATTTTTTTCACAACAATTTTCATTAATTAATAGGTAATTTAGAAGGATGTGATTTAACCTATTTAAGTTATATAATGTGGTTGAAAGAGCCACTCAAATGAAAATCAGTTTTTTGGCGTTTTTGACAGGTTCTTGTGGCACTTTGGACATTTATAAAGAAAAATAGCATTAAAGTTGCATTTCTGATCATTTTTTTATTGTGGTGAATCAGAAGCAGATAAAAAAAAACTGTTGGAAAAAGCTTCCAAGAGTAATGTAGAGTAGTTTATATGCTCTGCTGCATTCTGATGCATTTACTTGTAGACAAATAGATCCAAGTACGTCTGTTTTCCTGTTCTAATATTGCTCGCCATTTTTGTTGAAGGGCCTCTGGTCACACGCAAGATGGCGCCAGAAACAATCTCTAGCCGATAGTGGAAATTTCACAACTTTAGCCGGTAGCGTAAGTAGGAATTTCCTAAATTTTAGGAAACAGTTTAAAAAACGATATTTTAAAAACTTTTCTGAACTATTAGCTTTTAATGTGAATAAATTGTAATTCTCTAACAGTTTAGTGAGCAAGATGAAATGGGACAGAGAAGGTTTATCGTTTTATTTCTTTCAAGTCAATATTAACAAGTGTATAGAATTGGTATAACTACACCCATAATACAAATTGCTGTTTTTTCTCTATGAATAAGCTGATCACGTAAGCAGTTATGGTATATCAAAAGCTTAAAGCGGGCTTTAGTTGAGGACTTTTTTTCTCTGTGGCCAGATTCTCTTGTTTTTGTTGCACTGGTAATGTTAGCTTGGAGGTGTGAGGGGCTGTAAGCTAGCAGGAGAACATGTAGACAGATGGATGATGGGTATTGAGGCAGGCTTACTCTGTGCCAACAGTCCTGGCCACAACTCTGAGACAAATTTCTGCCGAAATTATGTCATAGAAAACTATACCAATTTTCTTTTTAACTTTGGCTAAAATCAGTATATTCATAATTAAAAGACCACTTTTCAAACAGATCAAAAGATGATCGGAGTGGGACTTTAAGGCACGAGGACAGTTTGTTCTTATTTTCATGTGGACGCACCTCCTCCAACGCTGACAGAACCAGAGGGATGTGCTCAGGATACAGCAAGCCCTGGGACATGAGAGAAAGACACGTGCGCGCATCCTGCTTCATCTCATCATAGCTCTCATCAATCTCTACTGGGGCAATCTGCAGGGAGAGACAAACACAGAGTGAGACAGAGAGGCAGGAAGACACACAGCAACGCACCATTTTGGGTAAATGAAGAGAGAAATTGAGTTTAATGGGCAAGTAAGATTGAGTGGGTAATAACGCTGTGGTGGGAACTGGTGTGCTCTTACCTTGAAGAGCAGAGGCAGGAGCTGCAGCTGCTGCTGGACAGGGGTGGTGAAAGTTCGCCCAGCACTCGCCATCAGCCACTTCAACACTGTAAACGCACAGGAAAGGTTGGCAAATGTGTGCATGCACATACAAAGATAAGGTTGGGTTACTGCCAAGTGACAGGAACTTTAGCTGGAAGATAACTGCACAGCTCTGCTAGCAAATGACACATTCTAAGTTAGGCTTCTGTGTGATAAAGACTGCAGAAACACCAACAACAATAGCTGTAAGAATTTGGAGCTGAGACATTATAAATTAATTTAAATACAAATCTGAAAACAAAACAACCGATAAAATTGGCGTTTTGAAGATGCACATTAGAAAGCTTGTTTCTACAGGAATTCTGGTTATAGGAGAAATCTGATTTTGCTTTCTTTAACCAGATTTTCACCTTCTCACATGGAGATCAGCTCGCACTTTTTTGTTTGCTGCCTTCCTGTTTTTACTGTTCTTCCTGCTGTTTTTACTTTTTACTTTATTATAAGCGGGTTATGTAAAGAAATAAAAACAAAATAACAATTTTCCCAGAAAAATCACACAATTAAAATAAGGTTGTTTTACAATTTGGTGTTTGACAGATTCATGCTAAAAAAATAAATAATTAAAAAGGTTTGGACACAGTGATGGTACTCCTGGCAAACCAAAAAGGAATATGAACTGGCCACTGGGATGAGTTAAACTACTACCTTTAAGTAAAATCCTGTTTTTAAAGTGGTTCTCAGCATATTTAAAGTGAGGGAACAGTTACTGTTTACGCATTTAGTGACCCATTATGTTCCACACTAAGCATGGACTACCATAAAAAGAGTTCATCCAGGGGTTTGGACAAGAAAATCAAAGGCAAACAGGTTGGAGGTGAAGGCTAGGAGGCCATCTTGAAACAGCTGGTTGAAACATGGAGGAGGTTCAGTTCTGGTGTGGAGCTACGTTGCTGCATCTGGCACAGAGGCTCTCATTTATGTGGAGAAAACAATAAAATCCTAAGAATGCTTGCAGTTGCACATCGTGGGTAAACAAACAGCTAAAAACACAAAAAATGGTTAAAGACCCACTCTGATCATCTTTTGGTTTATTTTAAGTGTCCCAAGTGGCCTTTTACTTAACTCTAGAGCTCTATAACTGGGTGATTTTCACCTGAGCAAAAGTATTTACATGATTTTCAATATGTTGCTTTTTTCTGAGTGCCTTCGTAAAGTCTCACATGTCCCAGGAATTGGTGGACCATATAGGCCAAGTCTCCTGTATCATTATTATTATTTTTTAGGAGTTTCTTTGTTCTCAAATTCCTAATTTTTCAGTAATTTTCAGGCATGTTTTTGGGATCTTCCTATGCTTTTATTTTCCATTTTGTTACATGAAACCACAGTTAAAAATGAAAGAAAACTACTCTAATTTATCGTGTGTTGCCATATTTTGATCTATTTTTTATGATAAATACTTTTATTATATCAGGTAAAAATTACCTGACAAAAGTGATGGTGTAACTTTTTATAGTGAAAGTGTTCTAGGGTTAAGATTGTGCTGATTTTAGGCAAAAAAGCTGCAGTAGCTCCTTAAAAAAACACATCTAAATTGTGGGCGGGACCTATTGCACAGAGCAACCTCCCCATCGCTAAGAGCTCCGAGATAGGACACAAATACAGTGTTTTTCAAACCACATTTTGTCGTTTGCTCCTGATTCACAGCAATTTTAAAATTAAAAATAAATTTTAAGCATTTTTTTTTCTTAATATATGTCTTCTGTTGACAGAAAAATGCCACAAAAACATCAAAAGCAATGAGAGGCCGTATGAGACTTAATTTATGCTTTCTTTCAAACATACTATCAAACTTTATCATACATATAGTATGTGTGAATGAAAGTATGAATTAAGTCTCTTACGGTCTCTCATAAAAAACATTATTTTCATGGGAGTGAATCTCTAAGAACAAATCATTGGACATCCATGAGGTTAATCTAAATCTAAATCCTGTTGAACATCTGGTTGAGGAGAGGAAACCTGAAGGCATCTTTAAACCTGACATGTTTTTAGCAGTTTGATTACAAGAGATTAACTAGAATACCTGGAAACAGATGCTTCATTGACACATACGAAGATCCTTAGATTACAGCAATTGTCTCAAGATGTGCAATAAAATAATAAAATAAAGGCACCTCCACTTTATTTTCCAGTTTTTTTTTGGAATGATGCATTTTCCTTTTTACTTGACACCTTTAATGACTTCAGCGTAATCTCATTTCTTTCAGAAAGGCCTACAATTTCTGTCTTCCTATTTATTCTGAATATATTCTCTAAACTCACGTGCACGTACAAGAGATTATGGTTACCATTAATAACCCTAAACGCTGTTGAATACTCAATATGCAAATCTGTGCAAGAATGACACCAAGCTGTGTGCTACAGGATGAGTGGAGCCTCATCAAGAGGTCGTCCTGCACCAATGCAGAAATGTCAGTCAGTCTGTAGAGAAACGGTCACCACAGCTGCAAGTGTCCAGAAAGACCTCTCTGCACCCCAGCAACCAAAACGGTAACCCTGCGGGAGCCGAGAGCGAGCCACAATTTAATGATAAAATGCGGCTGCCAAGACCTGTTTTGAACTCCTTTCATGAATCCTTTTAGAACTGCACACCATCAATTTTCTTTCAATTTGCATCTCAATACTTTTTCTTAAGTAAAAGACATTTTCAACTTCTCTTTCATCAAGAAAGATGTGGAGGAGTCGTGTGTTTCCTAAGTCATCTGTGGCCTCCGCCGCGTTCATCCTCCACACAACTAACAGTCCAGCATCCGCATTCTGACCTGTCTTGAGCAGTTTGACAGCCTGGGTGCGCTCATCTGTCTCCTGGGTGTTCTCCTCGTGGACGTGGTTGTGGATCTCCGGCTCTGATGTGAGCGGCTTGAGTCTCTCCAGGACCCGAGTGACAAATTCTGCCACGTGGGGGGAATATGTGGGCCTGGTGTGTGGCAGGGCCACGTCTATCATGAAGATATAGGTCAGGACACTGGAGAGAGGGGTAAGTGAGGAGAGGACAGCAAGACGAAGAGTAAAACACGTAGAATAGAAGCAACGAGAATAAAGTTTAAAGAAGTTAGATCCTTTTTGCTGCTTTACCTGCCAATGCGCTCTCTGACGTTCTTATAGACCTGAGTAAGTTTAGGCTCCAGATAAGCCAGCAGCCTGTGCAGCAGTTCAGAAACCCTCCACTGCTGCTGGGCCAGGCCTCCCTGAAGCACATACAGCAAGCTGAAAATACACAGAAGATGGACAGATACGGTTTGATGTGCTTCACTGCAGCAAAATATTTCAGCTCATGTCATTACAAGCATTCCACATCAGTTTTTCACACCTGGCATCCCTGAATGAGCCGCTCTCTCCGCTGAGAGGACTCTCCATCAGCAGCTCAAACAGCCAGTGGAGTTTCCTGGGGTCTCTGCCTTCCTAAGGGTCAACATCCAAAAGCAGCACTGAGTCATTTTTAGCAGAACGAGATCACGAGAACGACTTGCAGGTTGGTAATTGCCTGAATGTTTGAGTCTATTTTGAAATAACATTTAAATTTAACCTAAATCTAACCGATGCTTTGACAGAAAACCACATTTTAGAAGCTGATATGCCAAGGTTTACCTCTTTTCTTAACTAACCAATTATTTTTTCACAAATGTAATCAACTGACCAACTTACTAAAATGGAAATTGCTCAAAACTTGCTACTTCTGCACAAACCAATCATTGATGTTTCTCCAATTGGTTATATTTCACTGGACTTTGGCTAAAACGTCTCTTAAAATGTTGGGGAGTCAATTTTCTAGTTTATTTTTTTATATACTTAAATAGCAAGATGTCCTTCAAAACTGCATTGCAGGTGATTTATTTATTTCAAAGGTGTCAGAAGGTTCTGTAACAAGTGCCACTGAAGTGGGACAAGTTTGAAGGGAAGCGGTGATAAGAAGGAGAGTTGGATGTTCTGAAGTTTCCTGCTAGTAGCATGCAGCATATGTGAAGGTCGAGCAAACATTCATCCACCATAAATTCATTGGAAATTGTAAAGAAATTACACATTACTAACTGTACTGTCACAGATCTGTCTTTAATCTGCTGTTTTTATCCCGTTTTTCATCATCTTTTGAGCTATTTTAAAGGCGTTCTCAGTGGTCTTTTAGTCATGATTATACCGTTTTTAGCCAAAATCTAAAAATCTGTGTTTTTTTGCAGTACAAAAATTCTGCAAAGTGATCCACCACTGGCGAGGAGCAACCCCGTCCCTCTTCCCCTCCCCAGTTACTAGGAGCTCAGAGGAGAGAACTAACCTACTCATAGTACTTTTTACTAGGGGTGTAGGGGGAAATTAATTCAGCAATATATCGCAATATTTTGTTTGGCAATATTTGTTTCAATTTAAAATGTTGACAAGCTTATTATAGTTATAGTTTATTGATTTATATGGCGCTTTAACATAACCTCGGTCAAACAAGGAGCCCTACATTAAAATTTCAAAAACAATAAAACACAGCTAAATGTTAAAACAAAGATGACAAAATATAGATAAATTACATAAAACCATAAAAACACCAGATAAAAAAACAAAGCTAAAACAATTAAACAGTAAAAACACACGAACAGAGCAGAGTCTCATGGTGTTTCAAATAAAAATGGGTTTAAAAAAGTGTTCTTTTCTTTTTTAATAGACAGTGAAGATGCCTGCCAAATGCAAGACGATATTTAATTACTTATTTATAAGCGTCCTTCAGCGTCTTAGTTTGTTTTCCACCTAAACCCCCGACCACTAGTTGGCAGCACAGATCCTCTACACCGCGACCAAAACAACAACAAGATATCACAAGAACCAGATTGTGTTAAATTGTTCAGTTAGCCTCATGGTTTTTGTTGTTATGAGATGTGCACTACTAAGATTTTACTTAGATGGGTACCCAATCGAAACTCAGTGCTACGTAGCTTCCAGTATCAGTATACAATTACAGTACTTAATGTTGTGATCATTAAATACATCATTTTCCCATTGTATTGCAATGAAAGATCTATTAATATGCAGGTAGAATTTAAAAAAAGTGAAAAATTGTTCTGGTACAGTCTTAGGATATATTGTGATGTTGTAATTTAAACTTGATTTTCTTTAAATATGTCCTTCATCAGAAAAATGCAGAAAAATACCAAAAATACTACTTTTATCAGTAGAAAAACTTATAAGCAAAACAAAAAAAAATCTGAGTCTTAATTAGTTCCATTTAGTAATAATGCTAATCATTTTGTGTACTCATTAAAAAAAAACTAAAGATATAGTTATTTACCATTCAGAAATTCTACCCCACACAATTCTCTGCTTTACATTGGTTGCTTTCATTTATTGACATCCAAAAAACAGAAACAAAACTAACAATTCAAAAGTATTGTTTGACACAAAAAATATTCAATTCAAATGTGTATGTAGAACCTGCATAAACTCACACAAGCTGTGGCGATGCATGTGCCCCAGTCTGTGAAGGTTTCCACGGTGATGTTGGCTAACGCCGTCCGGATCAAAGGGCACAAAAGTCGCCATAACCTCTCCAGCTAAACGCACGCATGCAGACACACAAACACAAGCAGTAATGAAAGTTTTTTATTGATATTGACTTTTCTTATCAAAAAACCTGTGCTGTGTTTTTTTTTTTTTGTTCTTTTTGATGTGTGTGTGTTTCCAGCACCTTGCTGAAGCTCCAGTGCTTGCTACCTCTGATTAGACCGGCAGTAATCTCACACACACAGCGCTGTGAGCTCTCGTGGGGGTCACTGGCAAGCCGCTCCAGGTGAAGCCACAATAACGGCAGGAATACGTCGCCATAGTTACGAAACAATCCCTGCAAATCAAGCATGAGCGTGAAGGTTCATTCAGCAAAGAAGTAAAAAAAAGATACTTTTTTTTTTCCTCTGAAAAAGACAGATTACAGCCATTTGGTTGATGCAAGTGAACCGCTTTCTGACAGAGAACAATAAATCACAGGAGATGATGAAAGAAATTGGAGCTTTCTTGAGTTCAGCCTTGGTGAGAAGCAGTGCGCTGTGTCACTTCTTTGTCAAAAAAAAAGGCTTGTCATATCGTCACAGCATGAGAATTTAAACTGCACCTTGAAGAGACAAAAGCGGCGAGGGTTGAAGCTGTCTTTTCCTTTCCGCTCCTCCAACGACAGAAACTCTATCAACTGGTCAATAAACTCAGGATCTGAGAAGTATTCATATACGATCTTTTCACCCTGCGAGACAAAAAAAGGTGTTTTTAAACCGTTGGAGAGGCTTCACAGTGATAATATTGTGGGTGGTGCAGCCTGAGAATGCACCTCACTCATTTCCTCGTATGGCAGGTCATCTTGTGGCTTTTCTGAAGCTGCATAGATCATCATTTCTCTGAAAGAAGCGGGAGACAAAAGCGGGCAGCTGTGATTTATAGATAACAACACAAAGAAGAAATCTGGATAGACACATACTGTCTTCAAATAAGCACAAAGGATAAATGGATGATTATAAAGTCAGTTAGTCAGCAAGCCGCCCGCATACCACGACAGCCAGCCTATACATCAATTCTGCTATTTAGGGCAGGCAGTAAGTCGTTCATTCAGCCTTATCTGGGCTTCGCCATGACAGGAAGTCAGTGCAACCCCCTCCGTTAGTTACCAGCCCCCCCAGATCAGTCATTCAGCTGTTAGTCCGACACAAACGTGGCCACAAAGCTACAAAGACAAGCTCCAAATCAACCAGGCAGTTCAGTCAATCAGCTATTTAGTTCAGTGAATTTGTGCGTTTGGTCATCTCGGCTTTACCTCGGCCAGGAGTAGTAGCCCCAGTGGGTTTTCTCCACGTACTGCAGTGAGTCCCACTGCTCCTGACTCAGGGGGAGGTTGTTGCTGTCATACTGCAGCCAGCGATTCGCCTCACGATCACCTACACACACCCCCTCTGGATCCAGGATGCCACCTACGCGAAAAGTGCATCAAAGTAGTCCAAACACACACAAATTAGCATTTTCTGGCTGTTGTACAAAAAAAACAAATAAGGCTTAAAATGTAAAGAAATTCATCCTTTAACAATCACCAAATGAAGATGTATACTACTTTCTAAGAAGTAACTTACTAAATTATTACTTATAACTACACATGAATCTTTCATTTACCTAAACAACATAAAGAACTGCAAAAAAGCATTGTACTTCATGCAAATAAGGGGGATTCATTGCTTATTAACTCACTTAAATCCGACGGCTTCACAGCCACTTTCTTTCTTGGCCGTTTCAGCTGCTTCAAGATTCCAGCCATTGCTGAAATCGCAACCTAACAGCAAAAAAAGAAGTAGTGTTTTTAAGCAGTAATGCAGTGTGCCTCATGTTTGTCATCATAAACTGCCCCACATTTTTCAGAGAGGCTTATGAATAGAACCTTAAGGTCTGGTAAAACTGTATTATAGAGGGGATAATGTGCTTTCAGGGGGTTTCCTTTTCTTTTAGTGCTTTTATCTCCTTTTTCTGCATGCAAAAGGAAACCGCCGTAAGTAAGTTCTTTTCTGTCATGTAAGATAAGCCTCCTGAGCTATTTATACAACTTAATTTGAGAGTTTTATTATTTGCTTCATTAATCTAATAAAACGATCATATGAATGCACCTGTCTGTTTTTAAAAAAACTTATATCCAAATTAGAGAAGACGTGGCCTTTAAGGGGGTCTAAAAAGATAACTAAAATGATGCATTGCTGTATAGACAGAAGGCAGGGGGAGAGCTGTGACACGGAGAGAAATAATTTGTTCTTTTAACGAGGAAGTGTGAAATCTATTCTTAAAAAGTTGCACGTTCTCCTGCATTGAGTTTCCATGTGGTCGTCTATTTCATAAGCGACAATACAAAGCGGGATGTGAGTTCCTGTTTGCATGTAAGTGAAAAAAAGACAGTTTGTCTCCTGTGTTTGGCTCTGTTTGAGCATCTGCTGTGCTTCAGATAAAATAGAGATGTTAGACCTTTATGAACTGGCAGTATTGATCAGCAGCTAACGTTATGACACCAGAATGTTACTACATTTATTGTTCTTTTATTGTTTTTTTTGGCAGGAAAGGCAATTTTAACTTGACTTAAATGATCATTTGAGGCGTTTATATAAGAAATATACTAAAAGTAAGTTTACTTTTTGGTAAACTTAACATAAAACACGATTAATATAGTACACGCTTTACAGTTTATACTTTATATAAAAGTGGGACGCAGCAGCTGTTTCTAGACCACTTCAATCACTGTCTCGACCTGTGTGTGAGTGCGGTTTTTCAATATCTATGCTTATAAGCTGCTCTTGCATGAGAAACCACAGGGCAATTGTGTGTTGGAAGCTCAATCTTACATCTGAAAAACTGCAGGAGGAAAAAAAAAAGGGTTTTATTCACCACATTTCCATTTTTATAACCCAGGGGGGAAACAGATCCTACCATAAAGTGTTTGGATTTTAGTCCAAATAAAAAAAAAAAAGAAAATCTATACAAACACATGGCAATGCAGACCTTGCGTATGCTGATGGAATCATGTACAAGGCTCTGTGTGAAGTAGAGGACGGCATCTGGGGGAAGCGGGTGATCATCCCTCAGCAAGAGAGCCAACAAATCTGTAGCCATGTGCTCAAACTTCCAGGGCCTGAAATAGAAACAGAAATCATTTCGTTCTTTCTCTTTTTTCAATCTTTTTTTTATATATATCCGTCAATATGGTGCATTATGAGCACGATAACTTTTATACGTTTAAGAACAAATATCTCTCATGGTGTATGTCCAAATTCCCATCCAAATCCCGAACTACTGAAAATCTATACAGTGCGGGACTGTATAGTGTCCTGGATTTCAAAAGCAATTTGGACACCATAGCTACTACTTTTTTTCATTTTTGTCTAAACTGTGGATATTACGTCACCAATTTCATGAAGTGAAAATCTAATCAAGTCTATTTTTTTACGTCTATTTATGAAATCCACTGTGTTCTGATGATGAAAATCTGGATAGGTTGTTAAAAAATTGTTCAAACTCAATGCATTGTGGTCTATATTACATATACTAGTCCAGTTCTTATTTACCAATGGTTCTATTATATTCCAATTCATAGATGGAAAAGCTACTCACAAGTCTCTGTCTTCAAGGCAGTCCAAGAGGTCATTGACCAACTTCTCATACTTTCTATTTGAAGAGAACAAAAACATACCGGAGATGAGTCTTACGCCGAATCTGAATTCTTCCCCTACCCCTCCTGCTTCTCCCAACTCCTAAACTGAAGGGGCATTTGAAGGGCAAAGGGTGTCTGAAATAGATTTGTTAAGGGTAGACTGAAGTGACTTTGAGTTCTGTATCCCTCTACCGCCGGTAGGGTGAGCTGCGTTGTGCTGTGCCGTGGAGTAGAAGCACTTTTGTTCACGTGGGTGTGCTTTGAAGCACCCAAGTTTACATTTAAATGTAAGTACTGAGTTTTTGATTTAGCACTTTTTGAAGTTATAAAACCAATGTTTTATGTATTTTAAAGTGCTAGAAGCTACGCGCTAATGTAGCTGACTGGCGACTATTGATGACATAATCCAGTGGGAGTCCCATCCAAATTTGAAGACACTATTTTTCCATAACTCCTCCATTTGGAGGGCTAAATGTGGGGGTAGGGAGAAGCCGTAGGAGTAAGGGAAGAACTCAGATTACTTCAAACGATGGTGCTTTGAGATCACCCTCTGACTCTGAGGTAACCTCAGAAAGAAAAAGAATGAACTCTTACTGGACTTAATGTATCATCTTACCGTGCAGCAACCACGTTTCTGATTCGCTGGCGTTGAATCCCCTCCTTCACCTCTTCTTTGGAGGGTATCTCTGTACAAGGCATGGGGCTTTTAAGGTGTGCGATTTGGTTGGCTATCTGGACACAACTCTCAGATACCTAGAAGTGGACACATGTGGTTCATAAACCCCTCATGTCAGATCACATCATGGTCAGCTGCTGGGCGGGCTGCTCACAGTGAAGAAGATCCCGATGGTGTCATGCTGGCGGTGGATCCTGTCTGTGATGTCGTCCAGCAAGCACCCAATGGACGGCTTCTCCAGAGTCATCGAGGGAGACAAACCACAGCGAACCAGAGCGGGCCACACCTCCCCCACGCAGTCCCAGTCCCTTACACTGGCCACAGAGAAGCCGCAGTGTGCACCGAGAAGGCAGTAGAGAGCACCCTGGTAAAGTCATGAGAGCACATGAAGCAGGAAATGACAAGTATTGCCCAACAAAATAAAGGTTATTTTAAGACATTGTGGTGTTTTGACAAATTTAAATGACAGTACAGAACCTGTGAAAAGAGCCACATCGTATTGGGTCTGGAACTCTTCTCTCCAAGAATGTGTTTTTGTTGAGGTGGCCCTGTCAAATCTTCCACCATTTTTCATTTACACCTACTTTCAATTAAAAAGCCACAGACGTAAACTGTGCTGTTCCTGCTGAGTAAATCATGTTAATCCAATACTCACTGCTATGGAAGGCTGCAACTTATGTTTCCCATTAACTGTATTAATTCTCTGAACATTTTCCCATTAGTCTAAAAAGCTTTAGACTTGTCACAGGCTAAGACCATTTTTTCTTGTGGCGTTTTCTCACATTGTAAGGTTTAAATTAGCCTAAAACTTCTGGCCTGGGAAGCAACAATAAATATATATATGCATACATTTTTCAAACCTCTGAATGTTGAAAATATATACACTATAGAGCAGGATCTGTTTGAGCATGTTGATTATTTTCTCACACATATATGATGAAAAACTGAAGATGCTGTGCTCCATGTTTGGTCTGAAGATCAGACCGTTCTTTAATCTGAGTTTTATAGGAACCCTAAACATGCAGGAATATTGCAAGAAACAAAATCAAGTTGCAAAAGACAAAACATGAACTAAAATGTATTTTTAAATGAATGCAACTATATTTAATGTTGGCATTTATGGAAAATAGCATGAAAGAAGTAAAAGATGATGAATAAATAGCTTTTTTATGTACATACACCTAAATAAATAAGACCAAAAAAATAAATAATTTATAATAAGACCATGAAATGCTCATAGATTCATTTAGTTAGTGACCAAAATGACAATCTGCATTAGTGTGGTGCCTTTGTTTTGTTTGTTTCTTTTTTATTAAAGAAATGGTTTTCTGTCAGTGTAACAAAACAAAAAAGCACCATTGAAGGTATACGTCCATCCATCCATTTTCCCTAACGGGATCATGGGGTTGCTGGAGCCTATCCGAGCACAAGGCCACACTATTGACTGTATATAGAAAACTGGACTGAGTGACCCCGCCCACTCACGTTCCAAATAAGAAGTCCCTGGTGGCTCCAAGACGCCAAAATTCCATAAACTTCTATAGAGAAATAAACAACCATTGCTCAGTCAATAACCACTTTTACTCTTGATACCTTTTCTGTAGCATATTCTTGCTAAACCTATTTCTTTAATCATATTTTTATGTTTGTTGCAAGTTATCCATCTTATAAACTGACCAATCAGATGCCTCAGTACAAGCATGTAGTACTCACATATTGACGTTTGGTTAAGGAGCCTCTCCGCCTCACTTTTTGACCTTTGTCAGTAACCCAACTCGTCTTCTTTTGACGTGCTGACTGTTTGTAAAATCAAGAGTCCACAATTCTTGGGTTGCGGTACCGGATGTGCACAGTTTCCTCAGGACGCGTCCAGAAACTGGTACCCTAACCCAGTACCAGAAACCTTAACCCGGTTCTGGTTTTGCGTCTGGTACCGTGTTCAGTGGAAGGGATGTGGACTTCGAACAAGCTCACTCATGATTGGTGTCAGTAGTTCCCATAGAAACATGGATTCAGATTTTAGCGTCTATATTCTGGCAAAATGGCGACTGAATTGGCTTCATTTTGCTGGAGCCACAGGTAAGGCCTTTTCTATGGGGATACATCACACCTGCTCTGTCCAGTTCTCTATATGCAGTCAATGGGCCCCAGAGAGATAGAAAACAAGAGTGCACAGAGAAAACCCACGCATGCACGGGGAAAACTTTCAAACTCCACACAGCAACGAAGGGATTTCTGCCTAAATCTGGGTCTGGTACCTTGAACTGCTGCTGTGTGCCTGTAGTGTGTTGCGGCGACAGCAGCTGGATAATGCGCGGCATCATGTCCCTGTAGGAGAAGCTAAAGGTTCCCATCGCAATCATCAGCACGTTCTGGGCTCTGCTCCGCACCTGCAAGTGTACAAATGCACACATCAAGACACACAAAACCACAACTGGTTTCTCCTCTGCTCAGAGCGAAGACCTATGTGGACTCGTGCTGATGTTCTCATTTCGTTTGTTAGTTTTGTACCTGGCTGTATGTGCTGGTGGACAGCAGCAACAGATCACACAGCAGCTCCTGATGAACCACTTTATATTCACTGCCTTCAACCACCAGCTTTCTCATCTGCACAAGAGAACACAACACTGAGCTCATAAAACTGACTAAATCCCCTCTAAGTCATGCATGCTTCAGTCTGTGACCCTGCGTAGCGTTTATGCCCTGTCACACTGACCTCATGCTGGAGTAAAACCCGATCAATGAGCAGCGCTCTGATGTGCTGCTTTTTCCCATGAAGCTGCAGGAGAGGTGGCATATTTAAAACAAACAAGCAGCCATGGTGGGATGGATTGAAAATGACAGAAATCCCTCCAAAACAAGCCTTCAACTGACCCTGTTTTCCATGGACTTCTTGACGAGAGTGAAGCTTTTCCAACGTGAGTCGAATTCTTTTTTGTGAGTGCCACGGAAAAACATGAGGTCACTGATGATCTGCAGTCAGACGAACAGAGGGCACTG
Source organism: Oryzias melastigma (assembly GCF_002922805.2). Classification (NCBI taxonomy): domain Eukaryota; kingdom Metazoa; phylum Chordata; class Actinopteri; order Beloniformes; family Adrianichthyidae; genus Oryzias; species Oryzias melastigma. Next base: position 13,057,614 of record NC_050530.1, on the reverse strand, counting down.
TGAGATTTTTATGGGACAGAAAAAACAAACATTTTATCCACCCCTGACAGACACCATAAGGGCTAGACACCTTAATGATGACAAAGAGGGACTTTGTGTCGTCTTCTGAGTGCTCCAAGATGTGATCTGGATTGAGAAAGATGGATTTTACTGTTGTGTTGTCACAACTCAAGTGAGGACTGAAGAAGTATTTGGGAAGTCTTCACTCACGAAGCAGCAGTCTCATAGTTTGGCAGATGGACTCTCTGTAGTTCTCCTGTGAATCATCTGGCAAGGAGGAGACACACAGACATCCCTTATGGACACAGAATCCACAATCGCTAACTGAGCTGCGTGTGTGTGAAAGAAGGCCCGTTGGCTTACTGTACTCGACGCCCACATGCAGCTTGATCTCCCCCAGATTGACCATGGATGGCACCCTAAGACAAATAACGTGAATGATGCTATAAAAGGAGCTCTGATATTTGCAAGCAGAATTGAAGTCTTACAAGTCTGGTACGTGCGGTCCATCCAAAGGGGGCAGCATGATTCCAGCTCCCAGAAGGCAGTGCTGCACAATAGCGAGACTCTGCAACAACTCCTCCCTGTGAAAGAGAGGCGGCATTACACTAGAAAATATGTTCTTGTGGCATTTTTCTATTAATTGAGGACATATATTAAGGAAATTAAGCTTAATTTTTGAGTATTTCTGTATTTAAATCGTTGTGAATGAGTTACAAATAGATCCATGAAGGTCTTCCTTTTCCTCATCTGAACTGGGATCTTGCTCAAAACTTTATAGATTGATAGTTCTGATATCGCTCGCAATTTTTGTTGCACAATTGATGTTATATTAAGGTTAAAAGGGGCTGTAAGCTGGCTGGCGAGTAGGTAAACAGTTGTGTTGCCACGATTGGTTAATTAATCACAAGTATGTCAACTATTAAAATAGTCGACGTCTAATTTTTTATCTCAAAACTGTGGTGCATGCTTTCTAATTCCCCGAGGGACTTTGTCTTTGACACACATGCACTATTTTTTTAAAGAACTTTATTGAACATCTTACAAATGTACAAATCACAACAGTAAGCGGTCCGTGAAAATTCAATATCTAATGTAGTCTTTCTAAAAAAGAGACTCAATTACAGTATACAGAAAGCTAATGGGGACTTGGCAAGCAAAAAGAAATAATTTCTTTAAGAAATGACCATAATATTAGTAGAAAAAAAGAATTCTTAAGCAGTAAAAAAATTACCAAGAGTGATTTATTAATCTAAACAAAAGGCACAAATTGTTCCAGTATTATATGCCTTGGGCGTATTCATTATTTTAAGATATTTATAAAATTGAAATAAAAAACTGAAATATCAGGTTAAGATGTGTGTTTTACATCCAGTTTATGCATGATCCGATTAGTCGACTAACCAGAAAAATAATTACTGATTAGTTGACTATTAAAAGAATCGCGTGTGGCAGCCCTAGTAAAGGGATGGTTGATGGGAAATGTGGGCGGGCTTACTCTGCGCCATCAGTTCCACCCACAACTCAGAGGTGAATTTTTAAAGAACTTCTTCCACTCTGCAGAAATTATGTCCTAGAAAACGACAGAGTTTTAAAAAAATTTTTTGGCTAAAAACGGCATTTAAAGACCAGAAACTAGAAATGTAAGAAAAAAATGCAATCAGTGAAATATCGCGATACTTTATTTGGTGATGCATCGATTCAAAATACTGCTAAGGCGATATTTCATACTGAAAGCAAACATGTAGTTCTGCCTTACTTTTGTTTTCCACTTAAATTACCAAAATAAAAGCAGAATGGGTAAAAGCAACTTCTTTATGAGATACAGTTTCAGTGCTTAACATTCTGATCATTAAATAACATGATTTTAACTTTGGGAAAAATGTATTAATATTCAGATAATTCTTAAGTCATGATTTAAAAAAGTTGTGAAATATTGTCCGATACTGTCTTAGGATATATCGGGATAAATATACAAATCAGCAGACACTTGCCAAACCAAACCCCTATTGAGAACGATTTTAAAATGGATCTAAAGGTGATTGGAGTGAGTCTTTAATGTAGTGTGTGACTGTTTATGGACAAATATGTCGCCACTTTTGTTAAAACAAATTTTAGAGCACTTTAGAAAGTGAAATCAGGTTTTTGCTTCCATGCTTGCCCAATTGCGACAGTAGAAGATGAAACTGTGGTAGAGGAAAGTAAACCTGGACATTGGCTGATCTCCAGAGACATGCCGTCTGATTCGCTCCAATTCAGGCCGCAGAAGACGAGACAACAACTGGAAGACAAAGTTCGCCTCGTCTTGGCTGGGCACGTGCCAGCACACGCCCAGGTTTGCCACATCTCCAGCTCTGCCCCAGTCCTGAAAAAACGAGACAGAAAGTTTCGGAGAGCTGCTGCCACTTTTTCCACTGGAACGAGAGGCAGGCCGAACTACACAGCCAGTCAAAACCACAGCAATGTTTATCTAAATAATGAAACCACTTGCAAAGGATTAGAATCCAGTTATGAAGGCGTAACTCAGACAAAAACACCTACGATTTGTGACAGAAATAATTTCAATTAAATCCAAATAAAAAGACAAACTCTGTGACCGTGAATTACTGTTAGAAAAGCATTATCAGATAAGCTTCAGAATTTCAATAAAAAACTAAAGCTAAATAAAAGCCAAATTTTTTATGCTTCTGCGTCACTACAAAATATTAATAGTACAAAAAAAAATGCTATTTCAGGTTGGATAAAATAAAATAATATTCCCATAACAACCGGAGTAAAAGAGTTAGTTGTTTTGTTGTTTTCATAATCTATTTTAGGGACCTTTCTATTCCTTAAGGACCCACTCTGATCATGCTATTTGGTGTTTGTACATTTTTTTCACGATAGAGGAGTTATATAATGGAAATTGGAATCAAAACTGCATTTATGAGTATTTCATGATTCTTTGTTTTCCTCACCTGAGCTGGTATCTGATTCAAAACTGTACGTCTGGATAGTTCCAATATTGCTCACCAATTTTTTTTCACCAGTAAAGTTGCAATGGGGACTTGAGAGGCCAACGGGGAAGCGTGTAAGCTTAGTTATGGGTGATGGGAAGGGGGGTGGGGCAGCTTCGCACCAGAAGTCCCACCTACAATTCAGAGGCGGATTTCTAGTAAACTCCTGCCGCTTCGCAGGAACTATGTCCTAGAAAATGACGCATGTTCTTTGATTTTGACTAAAAACAGCATAATCAAAATTAAAAGACCACTGGGAAATCAAAAGATGATCAGAGTGGGACTTTAATGCCACATTTTTTAAAGCATTTTAAATCTAATTTTTTTAGAACAATAAGAAACATTCAAATGTAATTAGTCTAATGCAATCTTCTGTTCTGCACACACAAATTCTCTCTAGAATATATATGTAATTGAAACATATCATCAGAAGATAATAAGAAAAAAAAATCAGTTATTATTCCACTACAGAAACTGCAAAAAATGAGATTCAAAGAGACCAAAAACTGCTAAGAGTTTTAACCACCTTAACCAGTTTTATCAGTATTGACTCCTGCATGTCTTTAACGGTCAAATATACCCACAAAAACTCACTGTACAGTCCTAAAGTGTACTAAAGTGAGGTTACTTTAGGAGCTAAAAAGTATATTTATTGATTGACTAAATACTGCAATACCAGTGAAGGCAGCCAGTAAAAAAATTGAACTGTTTTTACCTAAAACTGTGCTTACACACCAGCGGTTAGATTTAATTTAACTGTCAGCCTGCAAGATTAAATAATGTGGCTTTTGTTTTGTTCTCTTTGTGCTGCTGCAGCAGTTTCAAGGTGTGTGTTTTACCCGAATGGGGAGGTCGGTATTAAAGCCTCCAGAGGTGCTGCGGTACTCGGTGGGATAAATGAGGGACAGCGACCGGAGTGTGTGCTCCAGCAGACTGCAGGCGAGAGTGTACGCGCGCTTGCAGCGCAGGCGCACACACACGCACAGGATCCGCTCCAGGTCCCCTTGGTATTTCAACAACTGTTCCCCATCCACGCGGGTTACCTTAAAAGTAGCACAAATGCACGCGCATGAAAACACAGACACACTCATATCCATTCAGTGGAGAGTTGCACCTTAAATACTAAAGCCGTCCAATAAATCACAGCGTCTGGCTCACTCTGACTCGCTTCAAACCCCGAGGGTAATAAAGCAAAACTGAAAGAGTGTCAATATGTTCAGGTTAACAGCAACACTCTGATATTTATGACCACGAGGGTGCACACTGCAAAAAAATCTCCCTTTTTGTCAATGTTTCAAAAAATACAGAGGGATATTTATTAAATATTTGTACAAATTTAAGTATTTGAGCAGTCATCTCATTTTTGTTTTTTATGTTTGTGCATTATGGTCTCACAGCAAATATCCTTTATTTAGTATGAATTCTTATAGCCATCAAGGTTCATAAACACTTATTAAAACAGCATATTAAACAGTAAACAAAGGAATTGTGAGTCTGGTCATGCGTCCCTGAATGCCTGGGTGACCAAACTCATCAAACACACCGCAAAAGAAAAATGTAATACATTTCTGCAGGTTGCAGCAAACAGACATGAAGTCAGTCTAGTCAAGTTTCTGAGTTTTTCTCTAGTTTTAATGATAAAACGAGTTCAGGTTCATGTCTCCATTTTTACTCTTTCTTGGTCTAATCCAGACTAATTATAATCATCTAGGGATAGAACTTTATTGTTTAGGTGCAACTTTGTTTCAATCAAAGTGAGTTTAAATGTTGTAAAAAAATGTAAGCAAGCAGGTTGACTTTAAATGTTATTGATAAGGAGGAGCATCATGGTTTCCACTCTTTTTTGTCTTAGTACTTCTATTTTCCAACAATTGTTAGGTAATAAATGAAAGTATGTGATTTAAAAAAATGATAAACAGATTTACTGTATTAAGAAAAATTTTCCCATGTTTGATGTTTTGAAGATGTTTTACCAGAGATACAGCAGAAGGTCAGTCCAGTTCTCTTCTAAAGGCGGTGGAGTGGCGATGGGGATTGGGGGTGGAGTGGTTATAGGGAGGATTGTTTTTTTTCCTCTAACGCTTGTGGATGTTTTTGTTCTTTTAAATGTAAAACGCTTCGAGCTGCGCAAAGCAGTAGAAGCGCTTCTATAAATAAAGTTTCATTTGATTTGATTTGATTGGATTTGAATGGTTTAACCCTTTGTCCTCTCACCTCTGATAGGAGCTGTAGATTCCACAGCAGCTCTTTGTCCAGCTCCTCTTCATTCTGCAGTTCTTCATCTGCGTTAACAAAATAATTTCAAAAAATAGACAGTTTTAACGAAATTCTTTTCCTGTTAAGCAGAAATAACTGTTTCAATTTTACTTATTACTACACTGTTATGCTGTGTTCCTTTCTATAGCAAACAGTGAGTATAAATTAACTAAATTCATACCTTGCAGAAATACTCTTCTAATAGTTGTCAAGATATTACATGGGGAAATAATACCTGCATCTATACACCAAACTTTTAAACAAACTAATCAATGAGCTTTATTGGTTTAGAGGAGCCAGGGAATGGGTGAAAAAATGTATTATTTAAATTAATATTCAAAATGCAATCTTGTTCATTCATAGTACATATTTTTGAACACCTCTACAGAAATAACAGAGTAGATCCACTCCATAACAATGAGTCAGTACACTCCAAAGCTGTTAAAAACATTTTAAACGATCAAATTGCAGCCTCAGCAAAAAGCCCTGTCCATTCCAGTCATGAAAATGATGCAAGCCTCCAGAGCCGCTGCGCTACAGTTGGCAGTCTTGCAAAAAGTGTCAGTTGCTTTTTTTTTTTTTACAACAGAACCTGACTTTGTGACGGTAAAGAGACCTCCGGGGGAAGAGGATAAAAGACCAATAAAGCTCTCAAATAAAACGGCATATCCGTTTAGCTGACGCAGCAGTGCTGGTGCCCGCAAATTGTTGAATTTTTCTTTTCATTTTTTCAAAACTCTGCGAGCTAAAACCAACTAAGGGAAATCATCACATAAATGCAAACATATTTAATTTAATGTAAAGTAAAAAATGGAAGCGTGAAGCTGAAATAAGCAGCAAATCTATATGATTATTGTGATGATAGACCTAAAATAATGAAATGCTAATAAAGGGTTAAAAATGAGCCTCTGTAGATAATTAGAAAATATTAGGTGGAAAACAACTCAGTAAATATGATGAATGATTGTTAATTAACAAACTAAATCCTAACAGTGCTGAATATATAAACTCAATCTAGATCTAGACTTCGAATTTAAAGGAATAAAACATAAAAATGAAATGAATTATGTGTTTTATCATTACTTTGGATTTTTCTGCTGGAGTTTCTAGTATTTATGTGGTTATTATTTTAAAAAATATTGTTTGAAAACTGCTTCCTGTATCCTGTATAGACTGCAAGAACATCTAACGAGGATTCCAGTCCAGTAAGTTGTGCCAAAGCTGTTCTGCAGCATTAAACTACTTCAATATCAGTACACATCTGCTTCTTGCAAGCTATAAAGTCCCCTTTTTGTTTTCAAAATTGAGCTTTAAAGTTTTATTTTAATTAGTTATGACTTAGCAGCACATTATAAAACCCCAACTGTTTGTTTGTGAGTGCGGTAAGAGCGAGTCTATATAATGAACTGCACGACATGCAGAGTGTGGTACTGACTGTCAGTAATGTGAGAGATGACGCTGCAGCAGTGAGGGACGAAGAGACGGAGTGACTCAGCAGGATGACACTGCAGACGAGAGGCGTGCAAACACACATTAAAAGGTGCGCACGGACGACAAAATCATGCAGGAAAACCACAAATATTACAAGACTTTTTTTCAAGCATACCTTTGCTGCAGCTCTGCACATGTCAGCCACCATCCGACCTGAAACACACGTCTCAAAAATGCTGGACGTGGCAAAGTTATATAGCTTCTGAAGTGCAACCTGAGGCAATAAAAAGAAAGATGATTCCTTTCAGGTTTGTATTTTCACATAAAAAAGCTTCTTTATTGATGAACACCATCCTAAACTCATAAATAAGCATTGCACTTGAATATTTCAACATTGTACTTTAAGAATTTTGTGTTTTTGTATGTATTTATTGACTATAACGCATCACATTTGTATGCAAAAAAAACGAATGGTCTAGATTTCAGGACTAGCCTCAGTTTTCACAGTTGGAATCTACTTGATGACAGAATAAAGTATCTATAAAACCTCAGAAAATTGGGAGTCAGTGGCACTTCTGCACCAGAACCTCATTTAGTGTCAAAACATCCCATCGTGATGACTCAACTTTAAGGAAAACATTCCTCGAAATGACTTCTGCACTGCAAAAAAAAGCTTTTATGGTTGTATCTGTGACACAGATACCAGAAGCATCCATCCCTTGCTCAGCTTATCTGTAAAGCCTGACATACTTTTGAACCAAAACTGCATCTGACTCTTCAAAGCTGCCTGTGGGCAACTTCCTGAACATTCTGGAAGCATCAGACGCACTATCTTCAGCGTATCCTTCTGCAGCAGCGCCACGTGTTCCATCATTCATTCAGTAAGGCGCGCAGCACAGATTACACATCTACTTGACAGTTTGATGTCATCCTTTCCATGTCTTGAAGTGCTCTATTTTTTGCCCAGACACTGGCAACATGAGGCGACACACCAGGAGGCTCTTTGTCGCAACTGATTTTTCACTTTGATTATCACTAGAGAAGCCCTAAGACAAGCCACCGTGTGAGCGCACTCATGCGTTACCTTGTAGATTTCTGTGGAACACTGCGTTAGGATCGTGCTCACAGTCGAGGACAGTCCCAGCTCCACAAGACTCTCCAGATGAGTCTGAGTGTCTGTCTCCGTCTCATCTCTCGTCTGTTCCAACGTACTGCTGTCTATCAGAGCGAAACACCTACACAAACACAAAAGACGCACAAATACTAAAGTCACTTGTCAGCAAGAAAAATGTCAGCGGCGCTATGATTGGCAAAGCTAAAAAGCAGTGTTACTTGAAAGGAAGAGAATATATTTTTCAGACTATCTTGTGCTCAGGCTCACTACAAAGCTTCACTTGTTCCAATCTGACTTGATAATCTATCTGTACCTGTCCAGGAACTGCAGAACAAAGTCTTCAAACCCAGCAGAGGCAAAACACAGATCCTTTTCAATCTGGAGGAGAGACATAATATAAGCGAAAAATACCTTGGAGGTTTGTTTTTTTAAAAGAAGTGACAAAAAGAGGGAAGAATCCTTTGAAAGTGTGTGGTTTTAAGTAATAGAGCTGAGCTAAGGAATAAGATTAAATCTGTAAACTTTGGGTTCTTTTGGGAGAAAGAGTGACCTCTGATTTGTCTGCAGGACAGATTTTTTAGCCTTATAACACTTAAGGTGTTATAGGTGTTGTGCCAAGGTATGTTCCCTCAGCCAAAGTGTGTATCCCTGCTCTTAGACATCATTGATTTGTTTCATTACAGTCATATTTTGCCCCAAAAAGCGTAAGAAGAAGGAGGATGACCACGACAGATTTTATATTACTTTTGTGAGCTTACTGTCATTTTTGCATTTTTTTTTTACACATTTTCTTTGTGAAATGAGAGGGGGCACAGATTCTGAACCTGTGCCCCCCAATAATTTGCAGTAGAAACTACAAATATTTAATAATTGTCTATTGTTTCATGTTTCCATCACAAAATCCCTTTCATAAATTGCGTTTCTAATCCTAAATTACTAAAATAAAGGCAGTTTTTTGTAAACAGAAGAAGCTGTCATTGTCTTACGTATAATATGTGGTAAAAAAAAAAGAAAATAAAGCCCCACAATAATGTCTTCTGACGCTTTTGGGGACACAATATGAGTGTTACAAAGCAAATCAACGATGTCTGAGACTGGAGATACACATTTTGGCAGGGGGGCGTACTTCGGCACAACAACTGTGGCGCTCAAACACAAAATCTTTAACATGCTGTAACTTTTCAATTGTTATCACGATCAACGTAATGAAGGAAAATAATGGAGGAGATTACATTTTGGAGAAATGCATCAACTTTTTTAAGGTTTACAAAGGTACGTTTAAAAAGCAGCTGACCTTCCCTTGTTTATTCCATGTTCCTAATTTCTCCAGTGGCTGAAGAGAAAAAAAGGTTTAAGGTTTTCCAGGGAAAATTGAAAAAACTCCTCAGGGTTTGAAAGTCTGCTTTAAACAAGCCCTTTTGGATGTAATGTGTTAAGGGTCTATCAGACACAGCAATCTGGAAGAATGCCCACATCCTGACCAAAGGAAGGAGGGTTTAAATCTCCCTGCTGGCCTGAGAGGAAACACAATGAGTTCCTTTTAAATATGGATGAAATGGTCAGCTGAGCACAAAAGCTGGAGGGAGGGCAAAAAAAACCTGTCTGCTTCAAGAAACCTCAAAGTGACAAGGAGGTTCAGGTTGAGAAAAAAAAAAATCAATATTGAATTTATATACCTAATTTTTGCCCTGATGTATACATTACTTAAACTAACAACAGTTGGATGTTTGAACATCCTGCAAAACAGACTGAGTCACTATTCTTTCAGTCACAGACAAAGGAAGGCTATTTGTAATGTCAAGCAAGTGGAAAATTAGACATTAGTGCACTTACTAAAAAAATTATGAACCATTTTATTATTTTTATTTAGCAGAAAAAAGGGAAAGCATTTCATCATCATTATTTATAAGTATTTTTTGAATACCGTGATTGTAAAAAAGTCGTGAACTCAACAGAAGCGCCTGAATTCCATTCCAGATAATAAATAAATAAATAAAAAAAACCTATAAACACTGACAAATTTTAAAACACAGAAATAATTGAGACTCTATTTGTTTTCGATCCAATTACAGAGAAAAAACAAAACTGAGAAACTGCTCGCCCTGCAAAAGTGCATGTTTAAATACTGACAAAAGAAAAAAAAATGCTCAACTAACCTACAAATGTTCATAGAAGTTAAAATAGGAGCAAAAAAAAATTACATTGTTGCAAAGACTTGCTTTATTTGAAAAAAAAACTGCAGTTAAAATTAATAAAAAGCTAAACTTGGTAAAAATGCCAAATTTGAGAAAAACCAGCTCATATTGGTAAACAATAAAAATGCAAAAGCACCTGGTAAAATAGCTTGGATCAATGCTAGATTTAAGCAGTATTTTAAAAATAAACTACAATAAGTAAAGTAAATAAAAGACAGTGAAATAAGTGATTTAAAAAGAAATACCAAAGTCTCTAAGTGAAAATCCATCCCTTTTCTTAACCCTCCGCATGTATCCCTATCAGGTTCATGGGAACAATCACACATCCATGCACACTCACAGTTACGCCTATGGACTGAGAGACAAATTAAACTCACACATGCACGGGGAGAACATGCAAACTCCACACAGAAAGGTTCTATCTGGGGTTTGAAGAAGGTCTCACTGTGAGGTTAAAGCACTAACTACTGCACCACCATGCAGCCCAATAAGATGAAAACCTAATTCTACTTTACATGTAAATCCAAACTTTTTTTATGTAGTTTAATTATCTTTTTAGCTGAAACTATGCAAAAATTATAAAGAGTATTCTTCTTAGAACTTATATAATTTTGTTTATAGGTGATAGGTTGTCCATATGTGTTGGTATTTCAGGGCAAAGCATTGTCAGAATAGGTGACGGTTCTATGAAAAAAAATCTGCACCAACTGTACAGCTGGTAATTTCATTTTGTTTTTCTGTCAGAGTGGAAACTAAAGTGTATTAGGTGGAGGAGTCATCTGCTGATTCCTAACCTTGACATTCTACATTTTTCCGTGGGGTAAACACGTAATCTCCACTTGATGCATCCATCCGAGTGTGTTTGATGAGCAAGTGTGAATCTGTGTGTGAACGGGTTAATGTGGCTCGTGGCTGTAGCCCTTCAAGTGGTCAACCAGAAGAGAAAAGTACTACCTAAATATAGTTTGATAGAAAACTGTCCTACTGCTGGAGGCTTTCATGACATAAAGTTGTTCTGCTGAATTGATGCCAAATGCCTTAAGAATTTTGACAGTAGTATAATAAGTTTCCCTTATATTAGGTCACTACTGTGGTAAATATGGTCAGTCTGGATCTATGAAGCTGCAATGACAGCCTGTTTCTTAATCAAAACTTACTTGTCAAAAAATGTTATAAATATGCCCCAAATCTTGTTTTTTTGTCTTAGTCTATGCCTCCAAATATTTTCCAAACCACACCCTAGTTTTATTTCTATTGCCGAAATAATGGTCTTAAGAGTTTATTTCTTTATATTAATGTAAAAAAATGTTGGTACTAGACATGTAAATGATTACAGTTGATCGGGACTGTTAAGTTACGTGCACACCGGGCATTTGACGCTAAAACCAAGTTCTCAAATGCACATTTAGACCATGGTGTTCACACTGGACAAGCAGGAAGGGGCTTCTTCTTCTTTTTCTTTGCTACTGTTTGCTAGCCCATGTCCACCACCTACAGTGGGAAGAGGCTTAGTGCAAAATGTCAAAGTGGCACAAATCTCACAAATCTAGGTTTTTTTCTTCATAACTCTGTTCTGATTTATGAAAGACTTGGGTCGAATTCGAATTCTTCCCCTACCACTACAGCTCCTCCCTACTCCTCCAATTGTATGGGCATTTGAGGGGGTAGGGTTGTCCGAAATTGTGTTGTAGAAACTTGTGAAGCTTGATTGCATTGGAGATACCCATTTTTTACCTTCATTTGTGCACATAAAAGACATTCATCTCCACTGAATTTCACAGGTCAGTGTGTCAACAACAAACAATCATATTCCTCGTGTGCAGTCTGTGTGATTTCCTTTTACCTCTGTGAGATCAGAACGTTGAGAGGGAGCAGATGAACAATCCACTAAAGGCACCAGAGTTGTGAAGGTGGTGATGAACTGGAACGTAATCTGGATGGAGGCAAAACAGATCCATTTATGTCGCCTGGTGTGATCGTGGTTTATGCTAAACTACTTGGCAAGTACGATTCTTCAGATGCCTTCATTTATTTTTATGTTAAGTTTAATTAGGCATGAAGACGATGGGTGCAGCAAAAGAAAAAAATGGTCTGTTTGATTGCTTAAAGCAAGCAATGAAGCCAAAGTAATTGTAGGTTCTTCAAACTCAGTAGCTCACTCAACTTTCAGGAATAATTAATGGGATAAACCTCAGAAAGCAAGGAGGGAATTCAAAAGGACAATGAAACAAGATGCACACTGTCTAGTTGTCTAAAATTCTTTTTAATTACTAATCAACTCATTCATTATTTACCATGCACTTGCTGAAGTCATTGGGGTCAATCCCTGGGAGAGAGCCCATGAGCAGTGGGAGCACGTGCGCACGGCCCTCTGGGTAATGGTTGTTAGGGGAAACAAGGCTCCGTGCCATGCCAATCATGCAGCTGAGTGTTGCAGTGAGGGTGTGCGGCTCCGTCAGTGTCTCCATCGCAGCGTACGTCCTGTTGTGCGCATGTCGTGACGACGAAACAATAGAAGACGAGAGATGATTCATTATGAGGTTGCACATAAAGACAATTGTGTTGAATTAGTTCACATGAAGTCATTCGAATAACAATGTGAATGCATGTTCATAAGTCGTACTTTTCGAGTACAGGGGGAATGACCAGTTCTGGCGTGAGCAGGGCGAGGTTCTGGAAGGCGTAAGCTGCGTCTGTGCTGCCAGTTTTACTGCAAACACAGAGGAGAGGGATGGAAAGGAGAGAACAGCACGGACAACAACAGGCAGATAATCAGAGATGACCTGTCTTTGTGCAGATTATGCTCACTGCGGCTGAGGCCGAGCGCATCCAGCGACTCATTAACGAGGCTCAGCGCTTAGATAACTAGATGCGTCCTCAGCGGCTGTTTACATGTTTACAAGCCGCTGAACATTGATATGATGAGCGGAGACAAAAGACAGAAAATGCTCGATTTTCTGCTTGATATCTGTTTAAAGCAACACATGTGTCTATTAAAAGTGCTTGAAAATTGTTAACTTAAATTTCTAGTGAAAAAAACTCCAAATATTCCGATTATTAAATATTGGCAAACAACTACCGACTGGCCCAGACAAAGCAAACAGCTTTTAGCCACTTCTACCCACAGTAACACCCCCTTTTTTATATGAATCTTCCTGGATATAAATAATTTCTCTCAGCCTTCCCACATAAGTTTGGCTTGTGCTGTGTTTGTTGTTTTTTTAATGTCATTGCACAGCCTGTTTGTGCAAAATAGCTTTCCAGAAAACTTGGAATTACAAGATTTGCTTTCAGACTTTCTTGCAACTTAATTTATTTCATCTTTTTAAGTTTAATACATTGTTTTTTGGTCATTAAAAAGGTAAATTTTGTGTGTTTAACTCCTTAAATAAATACTTTGTGTGAGTAAGTGTGCTTGTATAAACTAAGGAACTTAAAATTGAAAGAGACTAACATCAATTATCGTTCCTAGTTTTCTTTTATATAAGGATTATGTTTTGTCAAAATCCAAGAACTTTTGTCGTTTTCTAGGACAAATTTCAGCTATTGGTGGAGTCAGCCTCCAACTTTCCTGTTTGGTTACCCTTTAAAATAAACATCTCTTCAGATGAAGTACCTAAACATGGCCAGCAGGGCAGCTCCAGTGAGGCTGCGGGTGAACTCCTGCAGGTCTGCATCACTTAGCCTGTGACTTTCGGGCACCACTGTGATCCAGCTTGATGCGGCGTGGCGCTCCCTGTGCATGCGGCGCACAACACTCACCGGGAGACGCTGAAGCAGCCGCATGAGTCGAGACTGCCGCAAGACATTCATGTTATTGGCGTTTCCAAGAGGAAAGTGCTCTCTTTACTGAGATGTTAGATGAATGGTATGGGGGATAAATCACTTTCTGAGCGTGGGGAAAGGAGCTACCTGCCAGCGGCCGTGATTCGACGGGTGGTAAAAGGAAGCAATGCTGTTAAACAAACAGCTCAGCTCTTTCTGTGCAGGGTTACCTGCTCCACCCTGCAAGATATACGTTAGAACATGATTACCAAAATGCAGTTTTTACCAAACCTAAATAAAAAAGATTGTATACCAGAAGAGCTGTTATCCATAAAACCAAATATCCAATGTCATATGAGTTGGTAAGATATCGAGGAGCCACAATCTGACTGACTCCAACTGGAAGGTTCAAACTGCGCAGAATCCTGGTAAAAATCTACACACAAACAGTAATTTCATTTTGCATACATGGATCTCCAGTCAAACACACTAACAAGCTCACATGGGCGTGCATACAGTATAACTCTGCTAATGACTCACTGTGGGAATATAAGGTGTCCAGTCCACATAGCCGATGTTATCGTTGGCCAGGCGAGCAAACAGGTTCACAAGGTGCTGCAAGATAAAATCAGGCGAGCCATCATTGTGAGTCCACGGAACATTCCCAGAAGTGAAGTCTGATATTCCAAGAACAGATACAAA
>NC_050530.1:13041125-13043124 GCF_002922805.2 Oryzias melastigma | reverse complement strand
AAAAAACGGAGATGTTTGGGGGTTGCTCAGCCAGAACGGCTTGGGCCTGAAGGCTGAATAAAAGCAGAGCAAAGCGCGAGTGGAAAATCTTATCTTCACGCTGAGTGGAAACCGGCAACATTTCAACAACATTTCAGTCATCGTGACGGGGAAACTTAAAAAGAGTCAGTCCAAACTACTCCATCTATTTTTAAGAAAACAGAAGTCGATTGCTCAGCATCCCTTTTTCTCAAAGAAACTTGAGATGTGAAATGCTTATCAAATTTTAAGTTCATGTAGATTTGGAGTGACATCAAGAATGTACAAATCAAGGCAGCTAACTGTTTGGATTACAAGATTGGAGCGGCGTTTGTGTCTCACCCCTTCCCAGCTCGGCTGATTCTGCACGGCCATCCACAGATTCATCAGCTCATGAAACCACAACCTGAAAGAACACACACACAATAAAACACCAGAGGCGAAAGTCTCCCTAATTTATCTCCAATCCCAGACAAAAACATGAACTCACTTTCTCCTCTGAGTGAGATATTAACAAATTAATTAAAAAGGTTGAGGTAATGCGAAGTGGAAACTTCACAGATTGATTCCAAAAAACTTGGATTAAATAAAGAAAACATTCCAGACATCAGTAAAAGTAGAATAAAATAAAGTATTTGACACCGAAACTTGTTTGGTTTCCATAGGTTTTGTGTAAACTGTCTAAACCCTGAGTGGATGTAGACATGCAGCACCTGGCACACAATGCTGTTTCTAAACAGAGCCGTTCCAGCTGGCCACACTTACTGGAAGCCCTGGCTGTGTTCCTCGGGGGGCATGATGGTGGGCAGGAACAGCTCCATGTTGCTGATGGCCTTCTGCATCACCACGTCAAACACACACAGTAGGGGGCGCCACTCATCAAGCATCTCCTGTGTAGAGGTCGCAGGGAAATACCTGGCAACCAATCCAACCAACACACAAAAAAAACGTACATGAGCGCAAACAGATGTGGACAAAAACAGATTGATCTACAGCACGGAGCTCGAGCGAAGATCAGAGAGAAACACGAGCGGCTTAAATGATCACAGCGGACGAGACTCACAGTCTGCAGCTTTTGATTAAAGCCTTCAAAATGTGGTCCACTGAGCTGCAGAAAAAGAAGAAAGAAGTGTTTGCTTAAATAAAAGATAAGGAAAAAAGTTGTCAAGTAGATGTCTCATTATAGCTGACCAACTGTTTCAAACGCAAAGCAGAAAAACAATACACTCAAGAAACAAGCATGTCATACCAGAGGGAAACTGTCAATAGATCCACATGTTTGTCTCTATTTATGTTGACTGCAGTAAAAATATTTGACACTTCAGCACCTGAGACCACCAACAAATCCTGAACTGCAGCAGTGACTTTTTCATGAAGATGTTTGAGGAACCGATGGGACAAAAACAAAACCAAAAACCCAGAAATCTATATATTTTCTCATATTTTAATCCTTGACAAACAGCTTGCACTTTGGTTGTATTGTGTGCACCTTGAAAGTGTGTTACAGAAAAGCATCAGGTGACCCAAACACCAAGCGAATCCATGGCAACACAGTCATCCATCCCTTGTCTGAGCCCTTTTTAGTGAAGCTTTGGTGTAATTTCAATGAGGACGATTGCTGACAGGTGTTGTGCCAAGATACGTTCCCCCTGCCAGAATGTGTTTCCCCAGTCTCAGGTATCTTTGATATATTTTGTAACACTCAACAACTGTAAAAAGAAGGTGGAGAATTATGACATATTTTATTCGGGGGTTTTTGTGAGTTTACTGTCATGTCAGAATTTTTTTTTTTTTTTTTTTGCCACATAATCAATGTAAAACATTAGGGGGTACGAATTCTCTCAGGCTGCTGCTGATCCAGCCTGCCAGAATCTGTGACCCCCAATAATTAGCAGTAGAAACAACAAATATTCAATAATTGTCCATTAGTATAGGCTTCCATTACAAAGTCACTTTCATAAATCATTTTTCTTATCATAAA
>NC_050530.1:13033268-13040962 GCF_002922805.2 Oryzias melastigma | reverse complement strand
ATATGAGTGTTACAAAACAAATCAGTAATCACCAGGGAAACACATTCTAGCAGGGGGAACATACCTTGGCACAACACCTGTACACTGGGTTGCTATGTCATTCTACACACTATTATTAATTAGGCCTTTTCTTTGAACCAATAATTAAAAATTTGCCTTTTTTTCTCAGCTAATCACAATCATAATGTTGCCCTTAATTTCATCTCTGCATTCTCGACAGTTCGCTGTTTCCTCCGCCCAGCGATGCTTTGGAATGGTTTGACTCTTTAACCACCATCAGCACCAAGGTTCTTGTTCTAACCCAGATTCTAACCGCCAAAGGATTTATTTCATGCACATTTTTCTGCAACACAAATACATTTTTACTTGCATATTTAATATCTCTTCTTACTGAAATGCCATTTGGGGTCGTGGGAATACAAAAGCTATCTCTGTTTTCCAATTTAAAGTCACTAATTACCTGTGAAGCATGATTTTAGACTATGAGAGGAAGTCAAAGTGCGAGAAAAAAACGCTTATCCACAGTTAGAACTTGCATACATAAGGGACCCTGCAATATATTCAACTTAAAGTAAAAAGTAATTTATGGCTCGTTCAAGAACTAAAACTAAAATAGAAACATAGTAATATAATTTAAGAAATAATGCAGAAATAAACTTAATTTTTTTAACTATTATACATAGAGTTATTGCTGCATTTTTTATTTAATCTTGCTGTCCTTATTTGGTACTGAATATGACTGTTTTTTATAATTACTATTTTATGAAGAATTCACCAACTTTTTTGAGTTAGTTAAATAAATAACAATAAAAAAATGTGTTAGAAATAAAACACAATTCTGGTGCACATCTAAGATTATTATCAACCAAATATTGACTTTAGAGTAACTTGATAATAATCTGATTGGGATTTTTGTTATTCTGAATTTATATTTTTCTCCATTTGTTATCTTTAAAATGTAGTTAGAAGATAATAATAATCTGAATGACTTCCACTGAAGCACACATTTTAAATAGACAGATTTTTTTTTTTTTACTTCATGTAGTACAAAACACAATTTTACAAAAGTTATTTTACAAATAAAATAATGCATTTTGTTTTCATGGTACTAATTTGATTATTATGTTCTTTCAACATATTAAAAAAAAAAAAAAACAAGCAATGGTTTTCCCATTTAAAGTTAACATTTGCAGTTTTATACACGGGCAGGGTGGTGTTGTTTTTAACGTTTGTGGATTGCTAACTGTTGAGGTTATTGTGCAGCTGCTGTGACACATCTTTGATTTTGCATTTAACAGACTTGCAGGTATAGTCTGAGTGAGGCTGTTGGGAAACGGTTCAAAAACACCAAACACATCTGCAGACCGACCAAAAGAGATTTGTTCCACATCATAGTAGCATCTGTCTTCCTATTAAAAAAAAAACTACTGGCAACAGAAAACTTTAGCATACTTTCAAAGCTCAACCTCCTCCTTCAGAAAGTTTGGAAAAGCAGAACCACCGAGATAAAAATAGATCTTTAAAAAATGACTGATGGAAAGTACCCATGATGCATCGCTTCATCACACAGCAGTGACATGTTGGGGTAAAACTACATACTTGGGGAACCAGATGAGTCCCAGATGCTCAGTTTTGGAGTAGATGACCCTTTCGTACAAATCATAGAGCGGTCGCCATGGCAACTGCAGGTCATCCCTTGATAGCAGTTCCTTTTTCCTG
Organism: Oryzias melastigma; assembly: GCF_002922805.2. Classification (NCBI taxonomy): domain Eukaryota; kingdom Metazoa; phylum Chordata; class Actinopteri; order Beloniformes; family Adrianichthyidae; genus Oryzias; species Oryzias melastigma. The sequence continues at coordinate 13,039,243 of NC_050530.1, read as the reverse complement.
CATGGAAAAAAAAAAGTTTGAATCGGTTAGAATTTTGGAGGTGGGTTCATGAATATTCATAGATGTTTATGTGATTATGGGAAAATCTCAACATAATGACTTAAAGACACGTCTGCAAACACAACCCACTGATTCTATATCGTTAATAAAGCGTAACAGGACTGACAGCTGCAAGCATTAGCAATTTACTGGAGCATGCTCGGCTAGTTTAAATACTCACATTGCATCCCACATGCATGTGGCTCCACTGAGATTAGAAAAGATGTTTAACATCTGAATGTCAACATGGTTGCTCGCTGCCGTAGCATTAGCTTTTACTCCAGAACATCCCCTTCAGCTTTTAGATTTCACATCAAACCACTGGCGGTTTGTGCATGAGCTTAATGGGCAGTTTTTTTATATATTCTCTGAAGGATTCTTTATCTGTACTCGATTACTAAAGCGCCCCTGTAAATTCGCAGCCTCTGCCGAATTGAACTCGCTGAAAGGGTTCAAAATGTTTTCACTTGGGAATATGAAAAATTTCCACATCACCACATTCCTCATGTCACCTCCTTGCTTTATCCGTCTAACAGTGATGGAACAGACTCTCATTTGGGAGGTTTGAAAAATGAAGAGGGGATAGAAACAATAGGGGGAAATGACTGTGAAATGCGAGGGATGGCAAGAAAAGCCCATTGAGACCTAATGCTTAATGTTACGTATCAAATTCAGCTTTTAGCTGTGAGATCTGGCACTCAATATACCGTTAGCCCAGATCTTTCTCTTTTCATCTGGCGGAAAACCCTCAGACAAATGGCACTCGCATGAAGATGTTGCTCTGTGATGGATTTGAAAATCAGGGGAACAACTAAAGACAAATGGGAAGTGATGAATGGGACGGTCTTGGAGAATATCCGAGCGTCAGAGCAGGAGTGACAGATCTGACCTGAGAGACAATAGCATGAAGTTTCTACTCTGGTCTGGGTATAAAAAGTAAATAATGTGCTGCAAGGCTGTCATTCTTGATTTGTTTTCATTTGAGTAATTCTGATTTATTGGCTGTTTGAACGCAATGGTATTTTTCTTATTTTGTTCCATTTTTTGTTGTCCGAATCTTTGAATCTAAAAGCACAGTAGCAACTAAATATTCATCTTATAACCAGATTTTGCAAAAAAAAAAATCAGTGTTGTCACCAAATAGTATTTCACCAGAATATCAACTTGACTATCAACTAAAAAAATGTACATTTTTTTAAAATAAATATATATGTCTTAATATAGGCTCCAGCATCCCCCAGAAGGAATTCAGTGGGTTCTGGAGATAAATGGGATTTAAAAACTCAATTAATTTATTAAAATGAAACATTCAGAGAAGAAAAAAATGCTCTGACATTCAGATTTTTTTGTTTTCCTTGGAAAATTTCTGAAGTCTTGATGACATCAGCTAAAAAGAATTAATGTGCCCTTAATATGAGATTTAGCAGCATTGGAAACATAATTTTATAAAACTTTTCCATTTTGAAATACAAAGTACAAGCCTTGAAATTTATTTAGAGTTGTGTTGGAATACTTTTAATTGAACAGCAGTATTGTGTGTGTTAACATTTTAATTTCTCTACAAATCTTGCAAAATGCTCATCGAAGAATAAACTATTTGTTCTTGGTTTTAATCATTAAAAAAAGGAGAAAATTGCTGTAAATCTCACATTTGAACTTATTTTGAAAACTCAGAATGCAGCTTGATTAGTTATTACAAAACCAATTTTCCACTTTGGTATTAACATTACAATTGATACATTATTTTAAAGATTTTACACATAAACGTCCACAATTTTATATCATCTTTAAAGACTAAAATCTGAAATATGCAACTGAAATGCCTTTCAAAATAAGAGAGATAAACTAATCTAAAATCAAAACTCTGTAATTTAGTTTTAAAAACATTATACCAGCTGTCTTTATGACACCGAAGTGAACAATGTTTGCATTTCACATCAGAGCTCACACAGATGGCCGCTTTTACACCGCAGTGAGGCAGGGAGAAGTGATCCTGCTGATCCCAGAACCGCCCAACTGTATAATAAAGTAACAGAGAGGGAAAATTGAATTTTTGTTCTAATGAAGTGTAGAGGGTTTTATTGATCACTCAGGAGTGTACAAAATTATACTGAAGCAATACAGCTCCATTTCTATGCAAAATGGCACATTCTGGTAACTCTTGTTTTGAAATTTTCTCGTGGTGAAAACTGTATTCGGTCACTTCTTGAGGTATATTTCTCATTTTGAGTTAAAGGCGAAAAAACAAAAACAAATGATTTCTATAAAACTTTATTTAAATAGTAATTGTAACAGATGGACGTTACTTTAAATTGATGTCCTAAATATGTACCATTGACATATTTATTGTGTTATTATCCAGCTGAGGATTTCAAATGATGTTCACATGTTACCAAACCTTTGATGTCAAAACAGCATCAATTTTCCCTGTTTTGCATGTGTTTCCACTCATGCAGATTAAACGCTTGTGTAATATCAGCAGTTCCTGCAGCTCCAATCCAAGCACGTCCAATGCAATTTTTTTTTGTGCTTTCCATCTTCTCACAACAGCTGTTGTGCCGCCATATCAAAGAGGTCAAGTTGGAAACTATTTTTCATGAGAGTCGAAAGAAAGAAAACTGTGTTTTTTTCCAACAGCATAAACTAATTGTGATTTATTTTATATTTTATGAGCAGGTTAGGCTTCTAGGGAAAGATATAGCATAACTAACTTCAGGCATCTGAAACAATTTATATCTTAAAATTTTAAAAATGTAAAATTATTTTGAAATGTAGTGTTTTTGAGGATTTTAGTGAACCAAAACACTATTGGCCCAATGTTTGTGGTCTGATTAAGATGATTATTTGTTTTAAACATTTATTCTTAAAGGGAAAAATCAACATTGTCGGATTTCCACAAAAAAAAAACAAAAAAAAAAACATGGAATAAATGTGCCAATTGATTAAGTACTGCTATATATTTCCAATAATGCTAAATCTAACTTCTCCAGTATTTTAAACAGTTGTTTAGTTCTGGATGTAGAGCTGCTCGAAGAGGCTCAGTGTGCTGTGCTGCCAACTAGTGGTCGGTGGTTTAAGTGGAGCACAAAAGTAAGATGCTAAACTATGTTTGCTCATAAATAATGTACTAAATATCGCATTTCAGATCGACACAAGTGTATCCACTTCAACAAAAAACAAACAAGTCACTGAGAGACTGAAGCTGGGCCCAGTTACTGTGTAACTCGCTGAACAAAGGGACTTGAATTTGTACTTATTGTATGCAAAAGAAAAAAACACAGGAGCAGCAATAAAGCAGTCAACAAAAAATGTGGCAACCCAGCTCACCCTCAAACTTACAGGTCTAAAACGAACAGGTGAGTTTAAATCACAAGAAAAAATGTCTCCGCCCACAAACGTGTGACCCATGTGCTCCATCTGACCACAAACAATGCTTTCATCAAAAAACAATATTCATACAAACAACAGTTAAATTCATGGGTCCTACAACAAGTATCGGTGAATGAAGTATCCCGATATATCACCATGTTGATTGTTCACTACACTATAATTTATTCCAGTTTGTTGGGCCGGATTCCATAGTTAAACAGGCTGTAGTTTACCCCTACCCCTGGTCTAAACAGATGGATGTCGGGAAGTAGGGGTGGGCTATCTCTGCGAAAACAGTTCCGCCCACAACTCAGAGGTTAATTTCTAATGAACTACTGCCACTCTGCAGAAACTATGTCCTAAAACGACACAGATTTTTTTTCATTTTGGCACAATCATAATAAAAAGACCACCAGGGAAGTTTTGAAAACAGATCCAAAACGCTGGATTATCCCTAAAATGAATCCTGAAAATATACAATATACAACACGGCTTCCTTACAACCTAATAATCTTTTCAATCAATACCTGTGCCTGATGGACTTAAAATTACACTTAATTAAAACGTTTCCTGAATAAGATCTTCTCTAATTCGCTGCCTTTGTCTTTTCTCTTCCTCGGGTCGCTCAAATCTACAAATGGCTTCCGTCCAAAAGGTGGAGAGGTAAGTAAGCAATCCACTTTAACATCATCAGGTGACGGCAACCAGTAAACCCTCTATCAGCCCATCGATATTTACAAACAGGGCTGCTGTCTGATCTCATTATACAATAGAAGGTATATCCGGGGGAATTTAGCTTCAGCGGGTCAAATGATCTCATGTCAGATTATGTATTATTGGGTGTTCGCTCGTTGTACTGTGAAATAGAGCTCTCTCTTAAAGCTGTTAGCACATTTCCAGGTCACCAAAAAATAATTCTTCCTGTTGGAAGCCCCTGGGAGGAAGACCTTTGGGAAAAGCCGCTGCACATCCATTACATGCCAGTGTGAATGTTTTCTACCCACTTGAGGAGCTGAATGAGCAGCCGGGCGTAGCACTGCATCATATTTGGCTCCAGGTTTGGGAGGGTGACCAACTCGTAGAGGAGTTTGATGAAGAGGATGTGGTCGTCCTTACTGAACCTCCGGCCATACAGCTTCAGGAATCTGAGGGAGGAATCTGTGTTTTTAACTCTGGTTATCTTTGGTGAATTTGGACCTAACATCAGAGACCACTTTAGCATTATAAATGTCTGTATAACACATTCTTGTAAATGTATTTATATCAAATTTGGTTCAGGACTTACGAGAAGAGTTTCCTGGACCAGAAAGCGACTCCAGGCCACAGTTCCCTGAGGAGAACCGCCCTGCACAGGTTGGTTTTGATCTCTGAAAGGAGCTCCGTGGCCTCTCGGTCCAGTCTGTCAGCATACGGCAGCAGGCCGTTGTACAATATCTCCTTTTGGGGGACGAACCCCTCCATGTCCCCGTCTATGGTCATGTCCCACCTGTTGGTCACCTGGACGGACGGAGCTGCTTCCCGCAGAGCGCAGCGGCTTCTGGAAAGTGCGCCGCTGAAGTCACAGGACATAATCCGCTGTGGCCGAGCGTGGAAAGTGTGTCACGCTAATTGAGCTGGCCAAAGCCCCCGTGCGTAGAGGAGAAGGGCCGGTTCCGCTCCGGCCTCACCTCACGCAGACAGAGTAGCGCACCACAGGGGGTTAATGGCAAATAGATGCCTCGCAGGTTCTCCAGGAGGGAAAAAAACATACTTTTAAGTCAGACTTTGATTTAAGCAACCAGCTTTGATAAAATTGGGCTTTCATGTATGACCATGGACGTGGATTTCATTTCATTTTAACATCTGGTAATGTGGGGGGCACAAAGTAGGGGTCAAAGGTCTCCTTTAGCATGTATGTAATTAGAATTTCTCATTTGCCATCTGTAAATGTGACATAGTAAATACTCAACTGTTAACTTAATTGCTTATTTTAAGATTTCGTCAAAGATTTAAGAAGATTTGGATAAAAATAAAGTTGCTGACATTATTTATAATCTATTAGAATATATTTTATTGACAAGTTTCATCTTCACTTGCTTAGAAAATCAATGAGTAGCTTTAAATTCTTGCAATAAACTGTAAAAAAATTCTTTTGACATTTAAGTAACATATTTCCAAATAAAATACTCCTATTTTGACATGCTTTTATTAAGAGGATTTTTGTTCTTATCAAATTGCAATTTGAAACTGCCAAATACTATAATGATTTTCAAAATAAAATCATCCTGTTCTGAAAAGATCTGCATTGTTTTTTATTACTTTCTTTACACAGTTAAAAAGAAATGCAGAAAAACATTAAAAAAATTGCAAAACAAAACAAACAAACAAAAAAAAATACCTGCTTGCCTTGACTCTACAGGTTTGTACAACATGGATCTATATTTTTATCAAACTGCACTCTCCAAAAACTTAAAAAGCAGACAGACCCTTGATTCAAGAAAATTTCTGTCTTACAGAAAAATAATAATAAATGTTTTCAAAATCAATATATTCTTAAGAAAAAATGTCTTAGAGACTAGAATTTTCCT
>NC_050530.1:13011925-13033216 GCF_002922805.2 Oryzias melastigma | reverse complement strand
TGTGTGCAACCAATGTCCACTATTGGATTAAGTAAATCCAACAGATTTTTTTTTTCAGTGCAGTTTTTGTAGTGGATTAAGTAACGTGAGAAATGTTGATGTCTGGACTACAAATCCCAGAAGTTCTATATTTGTGCGTAGTGCGAGCTAATCTCCAGAATATAAGGATGATCTGATAAATGGATTAATGCACCTTTCCCGCTCCACTGACCCACTAACCCATCCCTATTGAGATCCACCAACAGGAAGCGTTCTCTTTCTATTTAGGAGAGTCTTGTCTTTGTGACTGCTCCTCACTCTTTCAGGAGGACACCTTCAACACTAAGTTCTTTCTTCTCACTGTGCGCTATTCCACGTAAATCCCTTTTGCTTTAAGCCCATGTAATTCTTTGACGACTACATGCCTGGAGCGGAGCAGCAAGAGCGGGATAAAAGCAGCGGCCCACAGAGACGGCTTAGAGTACAATAGACCGGCCTTTTGAGTTCTCTGGCTATTTTAAGAGAAATGAGGCAATTGTTGCAATTCGACTTTTCTTAAGCTGCTTGATTGCCTACTGCTTTCTCAATCCTGCCTCAGTCTCTCAGGTGCGCACTCATAATGTAGGCTGGTAAAATTGCAACATCCTGGACTGTTTTTTTTTTTTAGAAATAGCATTTGCAAGAATGCAAGAATTAGCAGCTGCTAAATCCTTTTAGATTGATGCAGTGAGTTAATCTGGATAATAAAAGAATTTCTGATTTTAGATATCAATATTTCACTGTAAGAATTATTTTTTTTCCAAGGTGGAGCGTGTTCAAGATGTTGCAAGCCTTTCCCAGAAAAAAAAAAAAAAAATCCTAGTGAGTTTAGCTCAAGGTCAGAGAATGCAAAGCCCAAAGAATCACAAAATAAAAAACAAAGGAGTTGCATCTCAGACCCCACGGCTTCACGCATCATGTTCAATGTCAAAAAGCTGAAATGATAAAAACAAGCTTGGTTTCTTAAAGGATTGCCATGGAAAAGAAACGTATTATTAAAAGAAGTGGGGTTCTCAAAATGCTGTCTACAAAGTCAAAACACTTTCCAGTCTGTGGATTTGGTGCCATGTTTGGAGAAAGTTGATCATTCCATTGCAGCAGATATAGTTTGTAATCATTGTCAGATGTAATAATTCTGTAATGATGCAGACTTGTTTTGCAGCCAATGGAGCTAAATAAGTTGAACTCACTGGGGCGTTCAAGAGGGCATGTAAGGCCATCTGTCCAACAGCTTGAACCCACCAGATTTAGGCCATAAAGCAAAGCAATGCAGCAAATATGCAACAGAAAACTGATTTGAAACGGTCTTGTCCAAAAAAAATCTAAAATCTGACACAAATATAATAATGTAACTTTAAAAAATAGACTAAAAAATGAATCATCTATTAAATAATTTCATAATTACACATGCCATTTAATGACACTTTTAGTTGCAATTGTTCTTGTCAAATAAATAGAACGTTGGTGAACAAAGTTGTACTTTTTTTGCTTTTAAGAGGTTGGATCCAGCTCAGAGGCCTTATAGTAGAGTGTATGCCCTAAGACTAGAAGGTTGTGAGCTAAAAATCCAAAGTCAAGTCAAATCAACACTCTAAAAATGGGACCCGGTCCATTTCCTGCTTGACATTCTTCATTAAGAAGTTGGATTTGGGGATTAAACCAGCAAACGGTTCCTACATGCAGCTGTGTCTGCAGTGTACCCCTACCCCACAAGATTGGTCTGACGAGGAGAGGAAATTTCCCACACTGAAGGGGCTATATGCATTACCTATTTCAGCATTCAGCATTTGACCGCTCAGTCATTTCCGGTCGGAGCCGTGGGCTGTTGTTTATGTGGAGATAGCGGAGTGTTTGGACTTTAAAAGATGTCTTTTGAAGATAACAAGAGTCACTATAAATTATGTTAGGTTATGCAATTATGTTATGTTACTTTAGAAATTTTTTAAGTCATAAATTTAGGATTTTGTTATTGCGAAATGCTGACTTTTTTATTTTTCTTTCATGGTGGTCGTAACACTCCATCATAAGAAAATGGACAAAAACTAAAGTAAGGGAAAGTGGGGATGAGGCAGAAAACGGTCATTTTGAGATTTTTTTTTAATTGTCGCCACTCCATAGTGAACTGTTTTGTTCCATCTTTTTAAGGGTTTTTGTTTCTTTTGCCTTTTTTAGTAAATCCTGAAATAATGAATACAGCCAATACAGGGGCCCCCCATGTTACTGTTCGCCCGGGGCCCCCAAATTGCCAAGTCCGCCACTGGTGTCAGGTGATGCAGAAAAATCTCCCTAATATAATGTACATTATCTTGGGTGCGAAGCAACTTCAACAGGGAAAAGTTCTATAAGTAAACCTGATCACTTCTTAGTTTTTCACAATAAAAGTATGTATGGTATCACCTGCAAGCTCAAAGCATCCTTTAATTTTCTGACACACTGTGATGTGGCCTCTATAAACGTTTTTTTTCTGAAACTCACAGTCTGACATTCGAAGAGAAAATCCAAAACAGGCTGTGTCTTTCATGTGACATGAGAGTTCAAAAGTATTACGCCAGAATTTGCTGGGTAATCTCACACGAGTCTTTTTATACCTCCTCAGCTCATATTCCCTTTGTGCTTTTCCCTCAGAGGAGTGACAACACCTGCTGTCTAGAAGCTCCTTCAGAAAGAAACATGTTATCTGTTCCCTTTCGCTCTTTGTTGCTGTGTTTTAAAGTACCTGTGCTTGAGTGTGAATGCACGAGCACAGACACTTGTGTGCACTGTGCATCTGTGAGATTCATTATTCCACAAGTGGAGTCTACAGATGGAAAATCTGATTCGGGACGTTGATGCCTTTTTGACTCAGTGGGGAAACACAGAGAAGTTTTTTTTATATTCTATGGGTTTGCTCATCTTTAGCGAATGATCCTCTGCAGAATTCTAGGACGCATACATGTGAACACACACACAAATGTTACATAAAACCTACTTTTTTAAAAAATGATTTATGCCACTTTTTCCACTCAAAAAAAATATCGGAAAACCTGTGTAGCCAGTAAGTGTGTGTGTGTCATTGAGGGACTACACGACTTTGTGTGTTCAGTTTGGGGAATGAAGAGTGTGGCTGATGTGTCTGGGAGACCAGCATCAAGACGTCAACACGCGCACACAGACACAGCTCCCTTCATCCAGCTGAGTTTCTCTGAGATTTCTGGGAGATATGCAGCACAGTTCGTCGCCAGACACACGGGTAATATATGGCCCCTGCTCCAGCCTCACACACACACACACACACACACCCTCATTCAAACAAATACATAACCGCAGAGTTTTTCTACAGAACAAACAGAGCTGTCCTCATGTTCTACACTCAGGATCCAGGCGCTGGGCTCTAATTTAATTTGAATGCTTCAACTCATCAAAGTGGCTTTTCTTTGGTCTGGAGGTGAGAAGGAAAGGAGACAAGGGAGCAAGGAAAGAGGGGAAGGAGGCAGACATTCCAGCATAACCCCTGTGGAGCAGCAGGAAGGACGAGCCTACCAGCTGTGATTTCTAATCGCAAAGAAAGGCAGATCAACAACAAGTAAGCAAAGATGCAAGGTTAATTCCTTTTTTATCCTCCTTTTTTTATCTTTTCTGTAAGGCAAAGGAGCTGCTTGCTGTTTGTGGTATTCGGTTATTTATGGTTATTACAAATTTGATTCATGTGTGAACAGGAATGTGGCCTCTGAGGGGTTCGCCCTGGCTGTTGTTTTCCCTCTGTGCAGCAGCTGTGTGTGCAGGTACCACACGTGTGTGTTTGTTCATGCTCTCTAGGAGTCCCATTACTATATATATGCCCTTAAATGTACAACTTCCTGTCTGGCGCCTCATCCACAGGTGCGGGTGGCGCCAAGGTCAGCAACATATCGTCGGAGATGTGTCGTCATCCCTGTGACGAGTTAGTGGACTTGATCACAGAGATCCACGGTCTGCGTATCGTGACGAGCAACCTCATCGAAGATCTGGAGAGAGTTGTGAGACGCACTAACTCACGAAAGTGGAGGAATTGTATCTGAGTTAAACTATTGCTCACTTTATGCCAAACTAATAAAATGCATCATACTAATTACTTAATTTAACAAATCTTAGGTATATTGTTGGGATTCAGAGATGAGCTCTGTGTTACAATGTCATTTTTCTATTTTTGTGTTGTACAAATATTTTTAGACAAAAATTAAATTTTTTTCTAAAAATAATCAAGTGAAATTGGCACATTTTTACATTTTGCAGAACTATAATTTTGCATTTTCCCTTAAATGGTTTATTAAATCTCATTTCAAAGTGATTTTCAAAATAAATGCTTAAAATAAGACAGCATTGATCTGTAAATCTTTATTGGGTTTTAAAAAAAATCCTTGATCAAAAGCACAAAATTATTATGTTTTATTTTGTAAAAAAAAAAAGTATAGATAAATAAATAAAGATTTTGTTCACATGAAACCTCTAAATAAATTTGAATCAGAATAAAATTTGTTTGTTGGTGTATTGTAAATAAGCAACAAAAAAAAAAAAAAGATTCTTTATCTGCAAAAAAGTAGTATAATTTTGATAATTAAGGATATTATAACACCAAAAATATGCTTACTGGGAAAAGAAATAAAATTTCTAAAGATTTTTCTATAAAAAAACAAAAACAATTTTTTATTTTAAAAAAATCGTAAATCAAAACACATTTATAAAACTGAAAATGTCACAATATCCATCAGTTATTATTAAAATAGTGATTTGTTCATCATAGACTCAGCCTCACTTAGCTTGTTTTTTAGATTTGGAAAACTGCATAAAATGTAATAACTTGCATTTTTTGCACAATTTCTAAAGCCAGATTTGTCATCCACATCTGTAACCTTTTTATAACTTTGTGTTCTTTTAGTAAAACATTTGATGAAAAGGAAAATATGAAAAAGATGAACTGCTCTATAGTTCTTGGCCACAGTTGCTGGACTTGTTTTAGTATAAATAAAACAGTGACATTGAAATGTTTTGTGTATTTTCTCGTGTCAGTCAAGAGAAAACGAGGAGATGCGGATAACTCTGGCCGAGCTGAGCGACAACAGCAGCAGAGGCGATGGAGCCGGACACGACAATGACATTGACAGAGACCGAGACGGGGAGGTGTGGTGTGTGCAGGACGGACGGGTGCACGAAGCTGGGGAGGAGTGGGAGGTTGACAGCTGCACCTCCTGTGCTTGCCAGGTCAGTGTTGAACAAATATCACGCCATGACATTCTGACTCAGGCGCCAAGCAAAGATTTTCTCTATGGAGGATCAGCAGCTCAAATCAGCTCATATCTGATCTTGTTTTATGATTTGTTATTTTTTACAAATTTTGTTCAGAATTATGGAAATAGTATTGGTAATAGAAAAAATGTGTTTCAACAATGATTGAGCATGCATTACGCTGAAAAACAAATGAAAAGCTATTTTCGTGTAATTTTCATGTTTTTTGGTGACAAAAATACACATTTAAAGGAGTGAAAATATGGCAATTTCTTTGTGGTGCAAACATGCATGAAGGAAACAGAACATTAGTTTGCTGAAAAATAGCTTTGTTTTTACAAAAACAAGAGCAATTTTTTTTTGGTTTTTGTATGAATTGCATGATGGGTACAGAAGTAGATGGTCTACAAACTTACTAAAAAAATGAAAATGTGTGGAAAATCAAGTAAAAAGTTAATAATTATAATGTCACATTGAGAATACTTGAAAATATTTCATCTGAGTTTAGATTTTTTTGATCTGACTAGATCATGAGTGCTGCACTCTCACCTCATCAAATCAAATCAAACTTTATTTGTATAGCAATTTTCCAAAAATCTATTTCACTCAAAGTGCTTTACATATAAACATAATGACATTTTGAAAACAAAGAGGAAATTGCTCAGGGAAAATTTGTAGAAAGCATACATCCTAGTTACAACCTTTTCTGTGTTGCATGTTTTCCCTGTGCATGCTTGGGTTTTCATGCTTTAGTGATTCTAAGTTCTCTCCAGGTGTGAATGTGTGGTTGTGTGGCCCTGAAACAGACTAACAACTTGATCAAGGTCAACCAACACAAGCTAGGTTCACTCCAGCCTCTCCGTGACCCCAAGAGGGATTCAACGAGTTCAGAAAAGTAATGAATGGATGGTAATTCATGCTGCAGATTTGAAAAACAAGCCTTTTTGTTTTAAGGAAATATGATTCTATTTTGTGATCTTCCTCTAATGTTTTTGATTCTGTCTATCTGAGATGTGCCTGTGGCAAAAATATTGGTGATTTTTTTCTTCTTCTTTCAGTTTACTTTGTACAATTGAGCTTTGGATGACATTGGTTTTCCAATGTACTCCCAGGTGATTTGTGGTTACATCAATCAAAACGGCGTGATGATTTCTAAAGCGGTGCCACAGAAAGTTACAAACGTTTGGACCTCTAACACCTTCCAGAATCTTCTCACACAGTTACGCTCCATTTATATGTAAAAAAAAATAAACCAACGGCATATGCTCTGGTTGTTAATTAGAATCAGGTGAATAAGTATGATTTATTATTACATGTGTGTAACTCCCATCTTTAGTCTTACTGAACAGAGTTGGAGAAAATCCGTAATTTTTCCACGAAGCAGAAGATCCTAAAGCCACAGAGAGCACAGAAGGAAAATAGAGACAAAAAAGTCACTTTTAATGTGTTGATTCCATGACTGAAGGGTTCCAAATCCCCTCAGGCATTAATGGAAAAACAAAACCTGCAAAGCTGGAGACTTTTTTTTGGAAATGTGTTTCCATGGCTGACCAGCTGTGTGCAAGCCTCACACCAGCAAGTGTGATGTCAAGCGCCAAATCCAAATGAACAACTCGACTGGACTATGGTGCAGTGGAAATGTGTTCTGTTGAGTGATGGATCACATTATTACTGACTGCACTGTGGCAACTGTGAAGTTTGATGGAAGACAGTTAATCGCAGGATCATTTTTCCAGGGCTTTGGCCCAGTTCTGACTTCCAGAAAAAGGCCAGTCTCAATGCTTCAGCAAACAGTGCAATGTTTGTTGAATCATCTTTCTACTTCTGAAATGACAAAGAAGTCCTTTGAATAATTGTAGAGCCAATAGAGCATGAGAGAGTGGTAAATCTCCAGAAAAAATTAAAACAAATTGTAATCTATACTTAGACATACATTTAGAAACTCCAAAAAATTCTACCTGTTCCAAATAATGGTGCAAATGATATTTTTTTTAATGATATTTCTAAATACTACATGCAAATGACAGCACAATTTTCAAGTCACTAACCATATGAGTAAATATTATGTGCTATTGAACAAATTTCCTAAAGAAAAAAAGGGTTTTCTTTCAAAATAAAAGCCTTAAAATGCACTTTTCCACATTTTGCCACAAATGAGTTCCACAATTAGGATGTCATTTATCTTTATTGGTCAAGTTACATTAGAACATAGGAGCCTTTATTTTGCAGCAGCTTCACAATTCTTGCATCCATTGAACTTTTTGGAGAGTTTCTGCTTGAATTTCTTTACAGGATATCAGAATAGCCTCCCAGAGCTGCTGTTTGGATGAATTTTCCCTCCTCCCTCATAGACATTTAGCTTGAGATGCTCCAAAGGTTCTCAATAGGGTTGAAGAGGTGATGATGGGGGCCACACCATCAGTTTATCTCATTTTATGTCCATTGCAGCCAGTGATGCAGGAGTATTCCTTGCTGCATTGTCATGCATGAAGATGATTTTGTTACTTCTATTTGTACCATGAGATGTTTGCATAACCGCAAGACTCTGGAGGATCCTACACCTTGATGATTAAGGGAATCCAGAGACACCAGCAGCTTCAAATACGTGCTTCTGCTTTGTAATGGAATTTAGCAGCTGCTCTCTTAATCCCATGTGTTTGACTGGCAGAAACCTTCCTCCTTCTGCCTTTATATTAAACCCCTGTATGCTCTGAATCAACAGAGAGATCTTTTTTGTACCCATATTGCTTAAATTTGTTGGTCTGCTTAATAATATGGAATGTCCGTCTTTTTTATTCCTTTAATTGAACTTACCTGACCAACTATCACAGGTGTTTGAGATTGATTCAATTGATCCTAAGAGCCCTGAGACACAATATTATCCATGAGTTTCATTGAAAAACAAAGACTCTTTTTTACACTTACATACTATTTGCATTGCATCATGATTTTATGGATTTTTGCAGGACATTTTCTACTTTAAAAGCAAATTTTACCTTTTTAAAACTGGAAATAACTTTTCTTTAAGTTGACTTTAAAAGCTGTCTGGTGTTGTGTGTGCAACCAATATGGCTTTTATTTAATTCCAGAACTTTTTTCGTCATCATACTTTTGCCTGAAGTTCCTCCCTGTCTGTTTTTCTTTAAAAAACATCATTAGTTTTGTCAAGAATGTGTTAAGGGAGCCAGACCTATTCCTGAAAGCGTATCATTTCTCTGGCTTTAGACAAAACATCTGGATCAGATAACATGATGTTTGGCAAAAATGTAAATTTATCACTTCTGTTCTGTCTTATCCAGGATGGGAAAGTGGTCTGTCAGCAGGTGTCATGTCCCCCAGTGTCTTGCATCAATCCGTCCTTTATTGATGGAAAATGTTGTCCTGTTTGTTCTAGTGAGTGAGATTCTGTCACAAATATGTGCTTGGAATCCCTAAAACTCACTTATTTAAAATCACTTTTTTGCATTTTTTTGTGTTTGTTCATGAAGACAATAAAGATGGCTGGTCTCCGTGGTCCGAGTGGACGCACTGCTCAGCAACCTGTGGACGTGGAGGGCAGCAACGTGGCCGTTCCTGCAATAGCATCGTGCCTTCTTGCTCTGGCCCCTCGCTCCAAACTCGCAGCTGCACGCTGACGAAGTGTGACCGCAAGAGTAGGAAATCCATCTGCATGTCTGCTCTGTCAAACGTTTGTGTTTCCACTACTTCTAGTGGTTAGAAAAACCCAACCGTGTCTCAAAATGTTATATTTTACACTATAATAATAAATTAAAAGCTTATTTTTTTATTAACGTGGCTTAAAGCTGTAGCAGAAGTAGTCGTTTTTAAACCTGTGTAATAGAAAAAGATTTATTTGATGCGGGTCTTTCTTTTTCAGCACGTGCTGCTGGGAACTGGGGCTTTTGGTCTCCTTGGTCTGCATGCACAACCACATGTGGAGGAGGCAACATCACGAGAGTACGACTGTGCAACAATCCTCCACCTCAGAAGGGTGGCAAGGCATGCAAAGGCGTTGCCATGGAGACCCAGCCTTGCAATAACACACTCTGCCCGAGTAAGAACAAAAAAGCACATTTAACACACATCGCAGTTCTTCTTTAGCTTTGATGTAAAGTCCACGTTTGTGTTCAGTTGCAGGAGGTTGGACAGCCTGGAGTGATTGGTCAGAGTGCTCCATGACATGTGGGGGAGGCCTTAAGAGTCGCCAGCGTCAGTGTTTGAACCCGGCCCCTCAGCATGGTGGAAAGCCTTGTGCTGGAGATGCTGCAGACTATGAGGCATGCAACAAGCAGCCATGTCCTATAGGTGCATAAGCCTGCTGGCTGCATGTTCATCTTTACTCTGTAAAAATGCTCCCTAAAACGTCAGACAAGACAAACTCAGACTACTGAAGTGAAGAATATTCTCCTCGAGCCAAAACGAGTTGAGATCCTTTGAAACTATTGCAAATTCTGGTGGCCTGACGTGTAGCTTTTGTGCTGTGGTTATTGATTTAACTTTTCAAATGTCTTTATGTTTTAGATTTGTGCTTGATGTCAAATCCATGTTTTCCTGGTGTGGAATGCACATCAACTGGAGACGGATCCTGGGATTGTGGACACTGTCCTCTGGGTTTAAAAGGGAATGGCACTCACTGTGAAGATGAGAATGAGGTAAAAAGGTGACAAAATAGGAATCAGACAACATAAAAAAAATTTTGGGCACAAATAAGCCACAACAGATTTCAAAAACTCACTGTTTATTGAATTTAGATTAAATTTGATTTCAAGATTTATGATTTAGACTCACAATTTTTAGATTTAGTTGCTCAAAATCAATTGTGTTTAGCTGTTTTTTTGACCCAAACTTTTTCCCTTACCTTCCTTTCACTAAAACCATCGGAATAAGTAACAAAAAATAGTGACAATTCCTGTAAGCTGCAATCGGTAATATACCTTCAAGCGGCCACCACCAATGAAAAGTCTATGTAAACAAGCAAAAAACACACACTTTGGGCTTCTGTGTTCAAAAAATTCACATGTAGATCATTCAAGCATAGTTAGGCATGTTTCGGGAACAATTAAGATTCCTTAACAAGCTAAATTAACACATTAAGAAACATTATTAATGTTTCTATAAGGTGTTAGTAAGACATTTATTACTACAATAAGCCAATAATAAAGAGGCCATTGTCTACAAAGGCCATATTATTAAACTGCATACAAGCTTAACAAATGTATTAATAATCTTTGTTAATGTTTTGCAGCACGTCAAGCAAGATTGGCCAAATTTGCATTTTCCTCCAAACCTCTTCCAACTTTAGACTGTAACTGAACATGTGCTAGTTTAAAGTGTCACAGAAAAATAAGAAGCCCCTCCCTACTTGTCCAGTGTGAACACCATGGAGCATTCTTGACGTGTCACACACCTTCAGTCAGGCAGTAATATTATACTAAATGAATAATCTGGTTAAATCGATTGATCAAAGACCAAACCTTTTAGAAAACAAATAAAATTCCATTAATCAAATGTTAAAATGTATTTTTCCTTTTCAGTCTTTGAAGTTAAAACTACAATATAATCTTTTCTATTATTATTTTAGTGTGAAGTGGAGAGTGTGTGTGTAACACAGTGCATAAACACAGACCCTGGATTTTACTGCCTGCCCTGCCCTCCTCGATTTAAAGGCACTCAGCCTTATGGCATTGGGCTGCAGCAAGCCCTCAGTACCAGGCAGGTGGGTGTTTTCTTTGTCAAATTAACATTTTAAGCATGTTATTTCTCTGAAACTCAGGAACTGTTGAAGGTTTTGGGTTCAGTAAGAAGTGGTCTGGTTGTAGGTGTGTGAACCATACAACCCTTGCAAAGACAACACACACTCCTGCCACAAGTATGCTGAGTGCGTATACCTTGGCCTGGCATCTGAGGTCCTGTACAAGTGTGTATGTGCTGTCGGGTTTGCTGGCGATGGCTTTTTGTGCGGGGAAGACTCTGATCTGGATGGCTGGCCTGACTATGCACTGACCTGTAAGCAGAATGCCACGTATCACTGTCAAAAGGTAATGAGGTCAAACAAAAACTGTGTCAGGACGTGATCGGATTTGATGTAATTAAAGAGAGTTGTGATTGGATGTAGGATAACTGCCCCAAGCTGCCAAACTCTGGGCAAGAAGACTTGGACAAGGATGGAGAGGGAGACGCCTGTGATCTCGATGACGACAATGACAACATCATTGATGATAGGGTAGATACATAGTTTAAATTTATCAGAGTGAAAATATGTGTAAAATTCACTTTGCTGAGTGTGTGAGTATATTTTTGTATGACGCAGGACAACTGTCCACTGATGTACAACCCACGGCAGTTCGACTCTGACTTGGACGGTGTGGGAGACAGCTGTGATAACTGTCCTTTTGAGAGCAACACTCTGCAAAAAGACACGGATGAGAATGGAGAAGGCGACGCCTGCAGCATTGATATAGATGGAGACGGTAGGAGACGGACCTATGGAGATAAAATTAAGACCCTAAACAAACTTTCAAACAAATTTAAGATTTTCAATGCTGTCACACAATCAAAGTAAAGAGCATAAAGATGAATACACACAAATAATGAAAGCTGATGATAGGATGTCTTGCAGTTAGTTTGCTTGATTGGTAGAAAATCGTTGCTGTGATTAAAATTCTCTAGTTAAGTGAAGGGTTTTTTAGTAAAAAAATGTGAAAAATCTTTCCTTTACATTCACCTCAATGTAAAATGGTCCATGATAGCAACAGAAACAAGTAGTTTTGGAAATGCTATAGTTTCTGCGACTAGGTTAAATATTATTTTAACTTGCACCAGAGACAGTTTTTCCAGTACTTTTATTTTTCAGTTTATATTTGACCTTGAAACAGCAAACAAACAACAGAGTTATGTTTAGAAATGACAGGAGATCAAAAAAAACTCACCTGTTCTACCTCTTGACTGAATGTGTTCTAACCAAGTCGTCATATATTGACGTTTGGTGAGAATTCTTCCCTGTCACTATCTAATGTTTTTAGTTTCCCCAACTCGTCGTTTTTTGATGTGCTGGCCGTTCGTAAAATTAAGAGTCCGCAACAATCGGGATGTGATACCGGACGGGGACTGATCCTTGGGACTGGCCCCCTAACCCTAACCTGGCACAGGAATCAGTACCAGATGAGGTACAGGGTACAAACCGTGCCTGGACACGGTACCAGACGTGAACCGGTACCAAGTTAGGGTACGGGTACTGGGTCAGGGTACTGGTGCGCTCCACATCCTGGTGTTGGACCGGTTCTGGTTTGCGGACCGGAGATTGAGGACCCGTGATTTAATGGGAACAGCCAGCAAGTAAAAAAACAACAAGTTGGGGACACCCAAAACATCAATTTTAACCAAACGTCAATATGTAATGAGTTGGGAGTGAGAATGTGTTGTTCCTAACAACTGTCAAACTTGTTTGACATTTTTGAAAGGGTCAGGGTTCAGTGACACTGCGTCTGTCACGTATCTCCTGGCAATCATCTTATGGCTGACTACCTTAACGTGTAGATATGGGCTGCCTACAGGTGGAAAACTGGCAAACTTGTATGGAACATCTAGGTGGCTCTTAGGAAAGATCAATATCATAGACTGCTCAGTGATCCAGTAGAACAAAAATGTTCATGCATTATGTAGAACAGGTCATAGCAAAGACTTACAACACTCAAGGGTAAGCACTCTTACCAGTGATCGGAGTGTGGTGCAAAGGGCACCTATGACAGCATTACTTGTAATCATCAATCATAAGTGTGTGCAACAATATTTCATGATATACTGACCACACGCAGCAATTGTTGGTTCTATTTTCATGATGCCCCTTGAGGTGGCCGCACGAGCCTCAAGGGAACTGCAAAACACACCAATGCTCTCCTTAAGATTCAGTAAATCCTGTCTATGACTCTCCATGGACAACCCAATAACCCAGTACAACCCCACGTACAAGTGCATGTGACTAAGGCCTAAGGCATGGGTATTGTATTGACAAAATGGGTAACCATAAAATCAGAATTATCAGCACAGTGGGTTTCAAATTTTAAGATTAATTTGAAGATTCTATTGGCAAATTTTCACCAAAATGTACCCATAAAGATCAGATAAAAGCCCTAGTGTGCAAAGGACAAGACAGACATAGACAGTATTTGAATCATTATCTGGCCTGCACAGGTTCCTGCCTATGAAATAGTCTTAAGTTTGTTCACTGGACTAAATCAGGAATTCTTCTGAAAGCCATAAGCAGTGAAAGCACTTCACCACTACTATCACAAATGCACATTAAACGCTTCTACACAAAAGCATGAACATGCCTCAGAGACCCTGCAGCCTTCTCTGGGCAAGCTCATTTAAGATGGAATGAGGAGAAGTGGCAATTTGCCGTGTGGTCTGATAAATCAAGTGTTTAAATTCTGGGAAAACTCTGGAAAATAGGTTTTTTTAAAATCATACATAACATCTGCAGCCATTTTTTAAAACCTACTCGCTGCCAAAACGACGTCACACACATATTAGGACTAGCAGACTTTATAATAAAGATAACCAGGTGCTGGATCTGGCCTGCTTACGGTCCAGGCCTGTCACCCCATGAAAGCATTTATTTTATAATGAAAGGGGAAAAAATGCAATGAAGGAGGCCCTAAAATTTATCAGCTAGAGCTGGAGAATATTTACCTGTCAGAACTTGGTCTGCTAGCTTCCCAAAAGCTCACGGAGGGTTGTTTGATGAGAAGAAGATGAGATGATGCAAAACGGGGCAAATCTGTCACAATTTTTCTGGTTTTGTTCCAATGATAAACTAGCAGGATTTCAGGCTACATTTTCTACCACCCGGAATCCTGAGTCAAAATGTTTCCAAATTTTGTTAAGTAGCAAACCTCTTTTCTTGCACATTACCGTCTGAATAAATAGCAGACGGATCAATTCAGATTCTTTGGGTACACGTTTGGAAATCCTGAGACGTGTCTAAACAAAAATGTGAACTTAATGAGACATGAGGGAACCCTCAATCATCGAATGAGTCCTAAAGGACTGAAAGAAAACCTTTTTTTGCAATCTAAGAGCATTGCTGCAGGGGGAATTAACCACATAAAAGCCAATTTTGTTTTGAAAAACGAAAGTTGAATCATGCTTAATCAAGCACTTCATTTTAATTATGTTTTCCAGCCAAACTGTTTACCTGAAGTGTATTTTTCTCCTTTTTTTCCTTTCAGAGGTACTGAACGAACATGACAACTGTCCATTTGTGTACAACACTGACCAGAGGGACACAGACATGGATGGCGTTGGAGATCAATGCGACAACTGTCCCCTTTTGAACAACCCACTGCAGGTCCAAAAAAAAACAGCAAAGAATAAAATAATTTCAACACTTTATGTTTAACTTGTAAAATGAGTGATTGTGTTTTTAGTTGGACTCTGACAGCGACTTAGTGGGAGATATGTGTGACAACAACGAGGACATCGATGAGGATGGCCACCAAAACTCTCTGGATAACTGTCCCTACATTGCCAATAGCAACCAGGCCGACCATGACAAGGATGGAAAGGGAGATGTCTGTGACCATGACGATGACAATGACGGTATCCCTGATGATCGGGATAACTGCAGGCTGGTTCCCAACAAGGACCAGTTAGACTCTGATGGTAAACGTGCTTTTGTTATTTAAGTAGACAGGAATGAGTTTTCTTACTTGTCCTTTTTCGTGTGAACGTTAGGCTGATGTTTTTTTATAGGCTAAGGCAATGGTACTACTCAATATTCACTCATTATGTTCATGATTATTTGCTTGATCTCTAAATGGTAAATGGCATATACTTGTATAGTGCTTTACCATCTTTCTTGAAGTCCCAAAGCACTTTATAGTCTTACACTGGCGTCAACCTATAACCATCAGGAACAATGTGGGGTTCAGTGTCTTGCACAAGGACACTTCGAAGGCCAAACCTGCGATCTTCCGATCAGAGATCAACTGCTTTACTTCTTCACCACTTTCTAACGTTGTCATCTCCCCTCAATCCTGCTGTCTCTCAGGTGATGGCAGTGGAGACGCGTGCTTCGATGACTTTGATAATGACAACATACCAGACGCTCTGGACCCTTGTCCACAAAACCAGGAGATCGGTTCCACAGACTTCAGGAAGTTTCAGGGGGTTCTGTTGGATCCCAAAGGAACCACACAGTCAGACCCTCTCTGGATTATCCGCAGTCAGGGAACTGAACTGCTGCAAAAGGCCAACTCAGACCCAGGGATAGCTTTAGGTGAGAACAAAGTTTGTTTTTATGTAGTTAATTGGCCAATAACAAAACTGAGACAGCTTTGTTTGGACAGGATTTGACAAATTCAGCGCCGTAGACTTCAGTGTGACCTTTTATGTCAACACCAACCGAGACGATGACTATGCGGGAATCGTGTTTGCATACCAGTCCAGTCGGCGCTTCTACGTCGTCATGTGGAAACAGGTACAGACCAAATCCTTAAATGCTGTACTTAAACAGACTCTGTACCATTTGTGCCATAGCATTTAATTTCTTCCATTAGCTGTAGAGCGTGAGTTATATTCAGGTTTGTGAGTCCTTGTCTATGTGGCGGACAGGTGTCCCAAGCTTATTGGGAGAAGAAACCCTCTAAAGCTTTTGCCACCGCCGGACTCTCCATCAAACTCGTTAACTCCAACACCGGACCGGGAGAGTTTCTGCGCAATGCTCTGTGGCACACTGGAAACACCAGAAAACAGGTAAGACATAACATTTCTGATCAACTTTATCCACATTTGCAGGAAATTCCTTACTTCCTCAATTGGTTGTGGCTTCAGGAAAAAATAATTTAGAGGATTCCATCATTCTCAGGTCAGGACGCTGTGGCATGACCCCAACAAAATTGGCTGGAAGGACTTCACAGCGTACCGGATGCACCTGATACACCGACCAAAAACGGGCTTTATCAGGTACACTTATGATAGCATTTACTAAATAAATAGGAACAAATTAAACTTATGCAATCTTGTGAGGGTTTGTTCAATCCTAACATGGCAAGAATCCAACCAGTTACCTCAGAAGATCATCAACTTGAGACAACATAAGACAAAGGTGCATGGTGATCTGGGCTCCAAAAAGAGATTAAATGAAAGGATTTTCTTTAAAGATAAAGGCCAAATTCATTCCTTACCCCTCCGACTTCTCCCTACTTGTACATTTAGCCTACCAAGCAGAGAGATATAGAAAAATAGTGTCTTCAATGATCATCGACCGTAGCACTCATAGACATTACACAGTTTTCTCATTTTAAAAAGTCAAGCAAAAATACATTTAAGAGTAAAGTAAAAGAGTAAACTCGTGAAGAAATGTGTTTACCCTACCGGTGGAGAGATACACACCATGGCTCCCCCTTATCAAAACAAGTTTGGACACCACTACACATTCAAAGTCCTCTATAAATGAAGCAATAGGGAGGGATAGGGAGTGATATTTGGTTTCGACCATATTCAATGGTCATAATATAAAATAAGAAAACGAAGGCCAAAATGATTACAAGGGTGTACTCTCAAAATGTGAGATTGAAAAGGACAACCAACATTTTCGGTTTGATGTTACAATGTTTTCTTTATCAACGGAAAATAAGGGGAAACATGTTTGATTGACTATTTCTTCCCCTTCACAGTGATTTTTGTCAAAAGGTTTATTGTTGATGTAAATAGCTTTTCCCATATTTTTATGGTGGGATTTTTGAAGAAAACACACATTTGTGGAATGAACAGAGAAGCATCAGTCATGATAATGAAGAAAAGGTTCTCTACCAGTGTCAAACAGGTTTCAGAGCTCATGTTCTGAACTTCTGTGCACATTGGCCTTCTTTAACGGTCAACTCCAAAAATTACTGTGTGACATCCAATTGAAATGGATAAAGATCGTGCAACAAGGCCAATTAAACCTGATGTTCTTTGACAGTTTAATGTTATTGGATGTGAGACTATCTGATCTGTAATTTGCTCTTATCAGAAGATTTTTCAAACACAAATTGGTGCAGCCTGGATTTCATTTTTGCTTTTTACTGAACAAATTGATGTTCCTTACAAATACACCATAAGAATGACTTATATTTCATAATGACGAAACCCAAATATACTTGTTTCTACAACCATTTTTAGAAGTGGGGGAAAAATTTATTATTAGATCCATGAACAATTCTGAATTGTTTTATTTATTTAAAATAATTGATAACAGAAAAATGTATTTAAAGTAAAAGTAACAAGCAAAACAAAATGTGGGGCGTTCATCATTTGGACATTTTTTGAAGAGCACACAGACATGGCAGACCTTGTAGATCGCGTCATACAACTGGCCTGACTTAAGTGTCGAGGGCCAATTGGCTTTGGATAAAAGTCATGTGGTGTGTAAGTTCTGTCAAACTAAAATTAATTATCTAGGGAACACAACAAATTTGCAAAATCACATCATCTGGAGGAGGAACGTAGAAATTGCTTGAATGCTACTGGAGTGAATGTGGCTTTAACAAGTTCTGCTGCAAGCACTTCCAACGATCAAACACACATATATATATATATATATATATATCCTAAAGAAACTTCCACCTTCATTGGAAAAGGCTAAGAGAATATAAAAAAGTCATTCAAAAAGCTAGGCTGCAGTTAGGTCAATAGTTGCAAAAGTCAACAGGATAGCATTAACGTGTCACCAAACAGCTTGGCAGCTAAAATCTCCTGTCCTCCAAACTCAGATAATAACTGGAAGACACAATGAATGCTGAATTATTAATCGTTTTATAACCGAATCGTTGATTCCCAATTGAATCAAACCGTTAGGTGCCTCAAAATTCCCACCTCTACCATTTTAACAGTTTCACATGATGACCTGTTTGTTTGTTTGTTTTGTGCTGCGTGGCAGGGTGGTGGTCTATGAGGGCAGAGAGATTCTGTCCGACTCAGGGGCCGTGTACGACCACACTTTAGCAGGAGGCCGGCTGGGATTGTTCGTCTTCTCTCAGGAGCACGTCCTCTTCTCAGACCTCAAATATGAGTGCAGAGGTAAGATCCCCGTCCAAAACCTTCCATTCCTCTGATTCATCAAGGCTGGAAAATAACCTTAGAGGAAAATTCTTAAAAATGATTTTGGAGATAGATAATGACAAAGGAATGAGAAACTTGTTGGTTTTTTTAGTTGGATGTAAGATTTTTTTTTTTTTTTTTTAGTTCAATAACTCTTTTAAATCTATATTTTCTCCTTTTGTCTTTGTATTACATCATAATAAAGCTTTTCTCTTCAGATCTTAATCCAACTTGACTTTTCGGACCCCAAAAAAGATCAAACCTGTATGTTTAGATTAGAGCTAAAAATCGAACACTAAAAAATTGCACAATCGTTCATCTAAGAAAAATAATCGATTCATTATCAAATAGTTTCTATTTCAGAAAATACCACAACTTGGTTAGCATCAGTGTTTTATAGAAAGTACTGGGATATAACAGATGCATGTCCTTAAAAATCCTCCTTTTATTGTGGCCTACGAAAACAAAAGCTCCCGTTTGCTGAGGAGGAAGAGAAAGAGAATAGTTTCTGATAAGTCCAGGATTTCCCTGTTCCAGAGTGAAGGAAGTAATGTACCAAGCATACCAAATTAATGTCACACTGCTCAGGCAGTGCAAAGTGCAGGTTGTTTCATTTTTTTCAGTGTAGTTAATGCATGTGTGAATAATCTGTGACACCATAGACTCTTAAAAAATTATGAAGTGGTTGGAATAAAAAGTAACATTCCTCATTGGGATTTTGGCATAAAAGGGAATTATTTAACCACAGAAGGATAAAGGAGCCTAATAACTCACATTAATTTGTGTTACTAACGAGAACTCCTCATTTCTTCTATTTGTTCCCTTTTTTTCTACAGACAATTGAACCGTTTTCATCTTCAAGATTCTCCACAGCAAGATTCCAGAGATCCACACTGAATTCAGAAAATATTCACAACAGTGAGAGGAGAAAGAGAAGAAAGGACGCAGCAAAAATCTGGGCCTTCATCCAGCCAAGTCTATCAATTAGTGACCATCATCTATCTATCTGTCTGCTTTTTATGTAACAGTATTGATTCCGGGCTGTCTCATTTGCTGTATATTACTCTTCTGGCACCACGCTTTTCATTCGCGCCTTTATAATGGCTGTAAATAATTATTTATTACAATAAATGGGAGAGAGAGATAAAAAATGATAATGAGGTAAGCTGTACAAATGATAGTAACTTATCGACAGAAAGACCTTTTTTTAATCAACTCAAACCACCCATACATCTTTTGTTGCTGGCTCTTTTTTTGGCAAGTGACGCAAGTGCAAACAAGATTGGAAATATGTTGTCTCTGGCGCCCTCTGGTGGTACAAGGAGGGAAGAAGGTACAAGGTGTGTGATCTGGAATGAGGAAAGATGAGAATAGTTGGAGGTGGAATGAAGAAGTTCTGGAGTTGGTTTAGAGGAAAAAGTTAATTAAGAAAAAGTTGGACGCTGAGAGAACACAAACAGGCAGGAAGGAGTAAGGGTGAAATACAATGCAAGGTGAAATAGGGACTGCAACAGGGATTAAATGTATGCAGAGTTGGGTAAACTGACAGATGATGCAAGCACCAGAGAGGGTGGGAAACAGGTGTAAAGGTGTGTGCAAGCAGTAGAGTAGAATGGGTGGAGCAGGGGTCTGCAAAATGAGGCTCTAGAGCCACATATTTTTTACTATTGTGGCTCTCTGGCTGAAGAAAAACTAAAAGGATAGTAATTTAAAAATACTGAAGTTAGTTGGTTAGCACTGATTCATTTTTACCTACATATATTTGTTAATTTTATGGATTTGATATTCTTATAACAGTAGCATAAATTATATGCGACAGCAATTGAAGAAATTGTGCTTTATCAGAAAGTCCAATTATTAAAAATTTAGCAAATTTTAGTACAAATTTTGATATTTTTTGTAAGCTCTGTTTTCATCAGAGAAGTTTATAAAGCACATATTATCTTATGCCGTACAACATTGTTGTTATTGCTTAATAATGTCAGTTAATAGCAGCAGTAAGTGGAGAAAATGACTTAAGTTATAATGTTTTTTTATTTGATTTGCCTACATTTTTTCATTGGAGTAAATTTGCTGGAGAAGGATGATTTATTTTCTGTTTCACATTGTCTCTTATTTCAAAAAAGAAACTAATTTTTCAAAAGTAAAAAGAAAAGTTATATTATATGTATTTTTTTTTAAATGCATTTTTTTTTTACATTTCTATGCTTATATTTGTGCAAACATTCACTATATTTACTGTAAAAGTAACAGCAACATAAACATAAAGTTGTCATTTTTTTAAGGTTCGGTTAAATGTTTGCGGCTCCTCCGGGGTTTTTGTCAGTGAAGACCACACCTGGCTGGAGGTTGAAGGACTAAAGTGTTGACGGTTGCACTCCCCTGGGGCGGAGGAGGGTTTCAGGTGGGACAAAAGAGTGTAAGCAAGAATGTAAGGTGTAGAAGACTGTGGTGAGCCGCCATGTTGTTGGGTTAGAGAGGAAAAGAGACAGTAGATGAAGATGTTGAGGTTTTGTTTGGGATTGATGAGGATGGATATGATCAGGAATTGATCTGCAACTCTGGCTAAAGAATAATAAAATTTTTAAAATTAATTAGAATTTATTTAATTTATTTCAGTAATTTTCATGAATTTATGTTATAAACTGTCAACTATACCGTAGGATGTTTTTTAAACCTTCTGGCAAAAATTTGATCAGAAAACTATTTGACTTTATTTAAGTTTTGTTTCAAAATATATCTTATACACGACTGCTAAACAATGCTTATCTGATACCAAAGGTGGTTGTTAAAAGTGTTTATTTTTAAATGCTTCATATATTTTTTCTATTGGATCATAAACCAATCCTTAAAATCAGGTGACAGTATAGTAATTGGGGAAAAATAGACACAAAGTAGACTTACTTCATAACAATGGAAAATGCGATTTTTTTTTTTTTTTTTTTTTTT
>NC_050530.1:12986162-13011913 GCF_002922805.2 Oryzias melastigma | reverse complement strand
TTGCAGTACACTTGCTGCAGCTGGATGATCCAGTGCAGTCCACTGGCGTCCTGTCCTGGGTATACCCCGCGTTCACCCAACAGGATAAGCTCCAGCTACCCTGTGACCCTGAAGGGGATGTAACGGGTTTAGAAAATGGATGGGTGGATGGAGTAGTATTTTTTAAAGGGTGAAATAAGACTGAATTGAAATGATCTTAACTTATATGAAATTCAATCATCATGGCAGCTTAAAGAAAAATATATTCAGAATTCTGAATAAACATATTCAGTTTTTATCCTTGTCCTGGTTTGTGCTGCTCGCTCTCGACCAGATAACAGCTCACAGTAGAGCAGAGGCCATCACAGAATCATAAAAAGTTCTGTACACTCGTGCAGTTTCTACTGGGTTTTGATGAGACAGAAATAAGCCTGAATGGCTCTTTTAGTGTTGAAGGTTGAAGACATCCTCGCCTGGAGGAAAACAAAAGTGGAGGCTCATGGATGTGGTTAGGGAGGACACCAGAGTGGTTAGTGTGAATGAGGAGGATATTAGTGATATTTTATATTAGTAACCCCAAAAGGGACCAGATGAAAGATGGTAATAGAGGAAGAGTTGGGTAACAAAGTTGATAATAATCATAAAAATGCATCTAAAAATGTGATATGTATGGGTTACAAAACATAAAACGTTTTAAACATCTACTAACAACTACAGACTAAATAGCATATTTAATTGGTTCATGGAGTAGTACGTTATGTCTTAGTTTTTAAACTAAGTATTTTCTTGAATAACATGCAGGAGAAACTTGAAACACAAAACTGGTTTCACTGACTGTTCAGGATTCTTTGTGCCTTGAAGGCAGAAAGAAGTTGAAGTTATGCATTCTGACAAAGATTAGGATCCAACAATAAAGCTGAAGCTGTAGAGAAAATAATAGAAAGTTATCAAAAAAAAAAGTTTTATGAGGTAGCTGGGAAAGAGTTCTTTTATAAAACACATATTTATATAATTAATTTCTTCTTATTTTTGGAAGAAATGGTTTCAAAAGTTGAGTATTTTTTAATCAACTTTAGCTTTTCGTTTGATGCTTTCAACTGGAAACTCAACACCTGTTTAACCTGTCTGACCGGCCTACTTGCGCATTGCAACACACACCAAAGCAACTTATCCGCCTGAACACGCACGCCCTACCTGGTAAGGTAAGTCGCTGACGTCATGACGCGCTTCCAATGAGACGTGAGGAATGAGGAAGACAACACAAAGAAGTAACTTTCTTAAATGACGCTGTCCGAGCGCAGTAACTTGACTTCTCCATGAATATGTGGCGCTCGGTGGAGAGCTGGTGCGCGCTCTGGATCCACCGGCACCAGTCCACCATCAACTTCGTGCTGCTGGTCGTGGCGTACATCCTCTACCTGCTGATCGGCGCCGGGATCTTCTCTGCCGTCGAGCTGCCCTACGAAAAAGAGCTTCGAGAGGAGCTGAAGGCCATCCGCCGGGACTTCCTCAATAACCACACCTGCGTGTCCGACGCGCACCTGGACAAACTCCTGGCTCGCGCGCTGGAAGCCAGTAATTATGGAGTGTCCGTCCTTGGAAACGACACCGACCACAACTGGGGCTTTGTGTCTTCCTTGTTTTTCGCCAGCACCGTCCTGACCACCACAGGTGAGCTTCACACGATGAGGTTCATGTGTTCATAGCAACTTAGTTATGAGGGGAAAGTTGCTTAGAACTACATGAAATTACAGATAAATATCTAATCTAGACATATGACTAGGTTTGGGGTCAATAAAAATATTTATTTTGAAAATATGAAAATAATATTTGACCAAAGCTAGGATTCACATTTTTGTCAGAGAAAACTAAATTTAAATTCATTTTAAAAAGTGCTAATGGCATTATTTAAAAACTTTCACCTTTTGCCCTCTGGCTCAAGCTAATTTAGGACAATTTTTGCAGAGTCTGGATTTTTCCCCCCTTTTTTTAAATCATATATTTTTTCTTTTTTAAAGAAAAAATGTCTTCTAATCTAGTTTCAGTTTTATTAATTTATTTATTAAATTAAAAATGACTGGACCAAAAAAAAAAACATAGTTACAATTTCAAATGCAAGACCGGGCCCCTGTGAAAAAACAATAAAGCAACAAACAACAGGGACACAAACACCAACACTAAATACATATAATCCAGAACAATCACAGCAAAACACTGGCTCTATTGTTTGGATTGGACTGAAGCCATTGTTTTACTTTACAAGTAAACTGTTTTAGATCTGGGAGAGATTTTAATTTCTTTAGTTTTTTTTTTCTTTTATTTATTGTGTCTGAAAAGACAGAAATTACAAAGAAAGAAATGCATGATCTTTGAATGAAACCTTTTAAAATCAAGCACCAACTGCCCTCTTCTACTTGTATCTTTAGTTTATAAATGAGCAGAAATGTACACTTACAATAAGATATGAATCCACAGATGGTTCAAAAAGTCCATCTTTATGGTTTCTATAGTTCAGTATTTAAGTCACTCTGATGGAAATCCTGTTTTTTACATCACTTAAAACATCACTGCAAAGTCTTTTAAAACAAATCAAAAGATGATTAGAGTGAGACTTTAAAATCGTCTTTTCCCCCACTTATGTATTACCTCTATTCAGTTCAGGTTTGTGTGAAACTCTGAATCAGACCTTTTTTCTGGACAGGGTTAGAGTCCAAGTATTTGTATAAATAAACCCTCCCTTTTTACTAACTCTGAGTTTGTTCCGTTGTGTTTCCAGGTTATGGCCACACTGTTCCTCTCTCCGATGAAGGGAAGGGTTTCTGCATCTTCTACTCGCTCTTAGGGATTCCCGTCACGCTCTTCTTCCTCTCCACCTGTGTGGAGAGACTTGTCATGCTCCTGAGTCGACGCCCCGTCTCCTACTTCCATCGGCGGTGGGCCATGTCAAAGCCCAGGCTGGCTCTCCTCCACGCCACCGCTTTGGCAATCATCATGGCGGTCATTTTCCTCATCATCCCTTCGTGGATTTTTCTCCACCTGGAGAAAAACTGGAACTTCCTCGAGTCGCTTTATTTTTGTTTCATCTCGCTGACGACTATCGGCCTGGGGGATTACGTTCCGGGGGAAACGCACAGCAAAGGGGCCAGTCCCCACCCACAACTGTACCGGCTGGCCATCACAGGTAAGAGCAGACAGCCAGTCAAGTCAATCAATTCCAATGACAGGTCATTATTTTATCTGAGAATGTCTCCACTTCAGCTTCCAGACTCTTCCAGAAGAGTAAAATTCTATCAAACAAAGGTTTTCTAGTAGCTCTAATTCTATGCTGTTTTTTCCAGTCATTCTTGCATAGATAAGTTCATCTGAGGCAACATCATTGCCCAACAGCAATTAAGTGCTAATTTTCTGACTAAACACAGTACACATTGCCTAATAGACACACCAGCAAATACACAATTATTACTAGAGAATTAAACATCTTAGCAAAGGGCTGGGCAAACTACAGCTCTATGCTAAACTATTTAATCTGACCTTCCAAACTGGAATAGACAATTTTAATTTCTGATATTAGGTCATGTTTTATTTTCGGTGTAGTTCAGGTGTTCTCCCATAGATGGTGCACTACAAATTTGCCTTCATGTAATGTTTGAAGATTTGTTGTTTTTCCCGATATTCATTTGTGATTTCCAAGTTGGACAGTCACTTTTCCGATCATTCCAACACCACATGAACGCAGCATTTCTCTAAAGTTAAGTTTACCACTGAGGAACATCAACCTATTAGTGAAAATTGCTCTAAAATGAGAATTAAAAACTAAAATTTTGAAATAAAAAATCCAAAATGTAGCGTTTTACAGTAATTTTCTGTCATTTATTCTTTCTTTTACAAGGTGAATTTTCAAAAAAAGCCACGAATCTGCTCCTGGTCCGCCCCTTTTAGAACCCTTTGATAGTTTGCCCATCCCTGGCTTAGCATGAAGCAATGTTGTCACACAGATTACAGCATTTCTTTTTCCCATCCATTCATTTATCACCTATTATAAACTACATCTTAGGCCAAAAAGCAAAAATACACACAATATCTTTAAAAAAATGGTTGTTTTACGATGCAAATAGGATTGAATAACGCATTAAAGGCTGTACATGTATGTTAAGAAACCAAATTCTAAATTCAACTTTATTTATTTAGCAGTTTTCCTGCTTTTGAGCATCTCAAAGTGCTTTCACCAATGAGATAAATAACAGTAAGACAAAAAGTAGAAAAAGCTATCAAAATAAATAATAAATAAAAATACATTAAGAACTCAGCACTTGTTTTTACAAACATATGGACATGTAAAAACTATGGAAATGCTACACTAAGAAGATGAATACATAAAATATCCATTGAATGTCCATTGTTTTGGTCATGTGCTTTTCTTTAGAAATGGACTATTGAAAGAGTATTAGTAATTGATTGTGGAGTTTTAATTGGTTCCTAATACCCAAGAAGAAAAATTACACTTTGCAAATCAAATGATAAAATGTCAGAAGATGTTTGTGAATTTATTTTAATGATGCTTTTATTGGCTGCATTCAATGTGAAGCAACAAAATGTGACGTTTATAATGTTAGTGAACTTAGCATCTGAGGTCCAAGTGTGATCCTTTGTGGATGTCTTCATCCTCCCCAGCACTGGAGGCCCTGGAGCATGACATGTTTATTTCTCCATCCCTGTCTCCTTTATGTAATTACCTCACTTCCTTTTTGAAAATGAAGAGAATAATCTTTGATTATAATCTTTGATTATTCTCTGTGCTTTCAGTCTACTTGCTGCTGGGCCTGGTGTGCGTCCTGGTGGTGATGGAGACGTTCTGCGAGCTTCCTCAGCTGAGACGCTTCAGGCAGAAGTTTTACCGGGAAAATGTCCGAGACCTGGACTCTGAGACCACCAACATCATTGACCGCGATCACATGAGCGAGCAGCTGGCAGAGACTGCGGATCACATGTCACCGTCGGATCCACAAACGGTCATCACGTCCGTGTCCGAACAGGCGGAAACTATGCGTCACAACGGCACCTCAATCCCTTACATCCCACCTTCAGCATCAGCTGTGAACTGAGAGCTGACATCAGCTCAGCCTATAGGGGGAGTCTCTAGTACCTTTTATTTTAAAGGAATTGATTTATGAACTTCTCCGTCAGGCTTTGTTGCTCAGGATGCACCACGTCTCTAAATGTTAAGACCGTGTACTTAAGGGGAAGAATTGAATTGTTTAAAAAGCGATTGCTCTCTGCCAACAGCAACACAGACATGCGGTGTGAAAGCAGGAACCACCCACAAATGATCTGAGTGGCATTGTTTTCCCTGCCGCTCTGCAGATATGGATCTGACAGAAAGGAAGGGCCGGGCCCTCAAAAACGGAGGGAAGTTTCCATTTCCTGACCCAGTCTTGGAGCTGAAACAGCTTGAACTTATCTCTTTGCACATATCTATAGCGGTATTTGCATCAGAAATTTGCATTCGAGGGAGAAAATAAGTAGTGCTAACCCATGAAGTGAAACATTTTTTATTGCAGATAATATATTTATATTTAAAAAGAAAAAAAACTTTGGGAGGTGTTACATGTTTCTTGGTTTTCTTCAGGTCATGATGGGCTGAGTTGTTCATGTCATGTAGAAACTTCCCTCCATTACCACTAGAGGGAGGTATTTTCATGTTACAAGTTGAGGCTTTGTTTTTGACAGTGTTACTGATACTATTCTATGTATATTTTGTTGTTTAATGTATAGATATTGTATTGTTGTCTACTTATGTCATTAATATTGACTGTCTTTATTTTCATTTCTGAAACAGATGTTACAAATGTTTATATCTAAAGACTATAAATGGGCTTCCAAAGGTTCTGCAATTGTTTCCATCTTTGTGGTTTTGGAGTTTTAGGAATTATATATTTTTAACATGTTAAATCTAGTTCACTCACTGAAAATCATTTTTGATTTTTGGTTTGGTTTTATCAGTTTCTCAAGGAACTGCAACAGTTTTATGTATAAACTTGGTTGTTTATTTAAACGGTTACATTTTCACATTTGCATTTTAAAACACTGATATCGCACACATTCACGCTTTTTTTTCCATTTATTTTTTTTAATTAAGTTCATACATTCCTATTTAGACAAGCACAAGTTGAAATCAATCATTCTCTTTGAAGCGCTCATTCTGAATAGTGCTTCCGAATATGTCGACATGCTTCAGCTGACCTCTGACCTTAGAAGAAAACTGATAGTAGCCCATTTACACGCTCCTACACACACACACACACACACACTTACACACAAACAGTGCACGTTTGCAAAATCAGTGATCATTTCACACATCTGCTTATATAATCTTTGGGTCTTTGGTGCATTTGGGCCATATAGGGTACAAGAAGAGGATGAAAATGATGAAGAGCAGCAGTGCCATAACGGTTACTACGGAGACGTAGCTGGTGTGCGTTAGAGGAGGAGAGTCTGGAGCTTCAGCTGGAATCATGTTGGTCAAATTCAGCATGTAGCCCAGGGTCCAACCTGCATCACTGTTTTTAATCTGGAAAAAGCAGCAGGGGAAGGAAAATGTAGGTTATTCAAAAAAAAAAAAAAAAAAAAAAAGCAGTAACCTGGATGCTTATTAATGACAAAATGTAATTAGACCTTAATTAAACTTATTACTGACTTTTTTTTTAAATATTGAACATATATTGATATATGGGAAACAAATTCCTCTTTTTTATATAGATAAAACATAAAATATATTTCCAGACTGACTAGTTTTTGATTTTTCTCGATACAAACCCTGAGGTACTCCATGGATTCTCAAGAACTGTCAGAAAAACTGTTAGGAATTCCAAACCTAAAAACAGTGGTTGCTCCTTTGCTTTCCACTCTTCTTCAGTACATGCTACATTCCTGATCCTCAACTAAACTATGCATTAAAAAAGAACAATTTTATAGGTTGCTGTTTAATAGTTACACAATAAAGTACAGCCACACAAATCACGAAAGCAATATGCATACAACCACATTTTCTTATCATCCTTTTCATATTTATTCTTCCATAAGTTTATATATTTCTTTGTTGTGAGAAAGTGTTTATATCGTGTTAAATAGCTTTGGGTGCACTTTTATTATTTTAAGCTTCATTATATCTGTCATTACCTTTTACCTGACCCTAGTATTATCATTTCATATGTAAAGATGGGAAATACTGTAGCGTCTTAAACAAAAATTAGATTAGGACGTCTTTATTTCATTGCATATTATAGATATTTATGGGGTTTTGGTTTTCATGACTTTCTTCAAATGTGAAACATTTAAGGTGTTGCTCCTAAAATACTTACACACACAAGTTTTTATAGAAAAATGTGTCTTTTTTATTAAAAAAACAAAAAAGACAGGCTGACATAGACATGAAACTCACCTTTTTGATATATTTTATGTTGGAGTAGGTCTCTGAGGTGAAGTTGTATCCTTCCATTAGCAGAGTGAGGATGTATGTGCCGGAAAAACAGTATTCAGCCAGATATTTCAGTGGGATATCGTGTTCTTTCTGGATCTGTGTGAGGCGTTCAGAGAGGAGGCAGATTACTGGCAGGCAGGGACTGGACAAGTGCTGCAAAATAAGTTTTCATCTTTGTGTTAAAAATGTTTAAAATATACACAAACCTGAGTCCAGGGCGTGGCACAATAGTCTGATAATCTTTGCTTCACAGTCTTTAGAGGGAGTGATGTATCAGTCAGGTTTAGAAAGTTCATCACAAAGAAGTAAGCAGAGAAAGCCTAAAAATGAGAGAATTACGAGTCAGAAGACAAAACTTTATATTTGTATTAATCATAAAGTAGTGTGTATAAGTGTACTACAAGTGTACTAAGTCTATGCTGAAAGTGAAGCAGTATGCTAGAAGTTTACTTTTTATATACTATCTATTTAAAACTAAAAATGTTTCCATTTAGTTTAAAGAAGTATTCAGTTATACTTCCTACACTGTAGTAGTGAAATACCTGCTATTTTTATACACAAGTATGCTTAATTAAAAAAAAAAAAAAACTGGAACTGTACTACTTTTTCTAGGGGCAATGAAGTGATTTACCATAAAAATAACATATATATTTTTGTTTGTGGTGTAAAGAAAAGTGTCAAATCTTTACATTTTCAAAAAATGCAGTTTAATGTTAAAAAAAGATGGTAAATCACTGAACTTCAGTTGGAATCCAAAGGCTTTTTTATTATTATTTAGCTAAAATATTAGAGCCTTTCCAAGCAGTTTTTGAGATGAAAAACAAACAGTTAATATTTCAAACAAATTGTGCGTTTTGTGGTATAAATGCCAAATTTGGCGTGGATGCACTGTACCTATCCTCTTCCAGAAAAGCATGTTAGCCACAAGCAAAATCCAAAACGGTGGCTATTTGTAGAGATGGTGACCTGCAGAAATGCAGTCTTTATATTTGTAAAGTATATCCAGTACTATTATTTGTTTATTTTATATATTTTAACATTTTGATTTTTTTCATGGCTATTGTGCTTTTCTGAAAGAAGGGATTCTAAGATACATCCATGCCGAATTTCAAAGTTTTTTGGGTTTTTTTGCCACGTAAGCATAAACTTACATTTAAACATATTGGAATCTGAGTTTAAATTAAGGGAAACAAATAAGAATTGATGAACAAGTTCCAATAACAGTATAAAAATCAAAAGGTATGTACACCAGAAAAAAATAAAATAGCAAAAAAGTACAAAAAAGATGTGTGTGAATTCACTGGAGTAGTACAAGAACATTTAGAAGATATTGAATATTTGCACATTGACCAATTACTTAAAAACAGATTCCACATTTATTAGCAGCAAGGTCATTTTTGTTACATTTTCTGTTATTGTTTAAATTTGGTGCTTGTACTATAAAAGACACAATTATTTTAATAAACAGCTCCACTAGAAGGCATAAAAGGGCAGGACATAAATCCGTACAATGACTTTATTACAAATAATCATGTTTTTAAATTCTAAGCAACAGCGTATTAGTAAATATAAAGTGTTGAATGTTCCTACACGCCTCAAATATATGTTTTGTCAATTCCTAACTCCAAAATTTGTCAATGTTTCACCTAATAAAACCTTGTGCATTCATGAACTGCTGTGTATGGATAAACAATACGAGTGCCTTGATGGTGAAAGACTTTTTTTTTGTCATCTCACCCCAAACTGCCCCTGCAGCGGCGGCTGAAAGATCCCGTTGAAGGAGCAGCGGCTGTATGTGCAGGAAGTAAAGTTGAAGACGCTTTTGATGACTTCCTGGCATTGTGTGAAGTTTCCTCCCCCCAAATGAATGAAGGTTTCAGAGACTATTTGGGGTTTCCGGTCTGACACACAGGGGCTGTCATAGACGACGGTATGGTGCTTTGTTTCATTGTAACCTTTGTGGAAACAGGGATCCATGATTGCTGTTGGACCTGACTAGGAGAGAAAGAAACATTAAGAGAGGAAGCTTTGTAAATTAAACAGATTTTATCATTTATCAATTTTAGTACAGTTTATGTCAGCACAAATGCATTATAAATTCAAGACGTTTACCTTAGCCTGGTGTGCCAGCGCCAGCCGCAAGACTTGGTCTTTCCCATAACACAAGAAACTGTGAGTATACAGGGTGTAGTCATTTCCGTAGAGCCGAAAGCTGACTGCATTGTCAGGAGACTCTGACCCGTTGTAATCATCAGAAACAAAACTAATTTGAGTTGAGGCTCCACCAAGGTCAAGGGCACCCGTGGTTTCCAAGCCCTGTGGTAAAGACAAACACAGTAACAGCATGAGCGTGCTAACGGCCATGAGGGCCAGCAGTTGCTAAAATAAACTGCATGAACATTGTGACAAAACTTCACGAGTGCACAAATATCAGTAAAAAAAACAGAGATTATTGAGGAAAAAGTGAAATATTTATGATTTGTAAAGCGAAGTGGTCTAAATGGGGACAAAAATAACAAAAAAATTGACTTAAATTCTGTTTACAAAGAGATTCTAATGTGTTTAATGGGGGAAAAAAAGAAGCACAGAGCAAAACGTGAGCATGAACGTGATCCTTTGCTGACTCATATCTATAGCTTTGCAAATGTCACTGCCTCAGCTGAACATGATGTGACTGACACCAGCCCTCTGAAAGTGAGCAGATAGAAGAGGCGTAAAGGTCTGACAAACTCACTGAGCTCATTGAGGGGGCTGTGGATTTTACTGTCTTCTATAAATCAAAAAACTAACCCCCTACAATTTAAGTCAAAAATCAATCTTGTTTATTACAGTACTGCATAGTTTTTTGAGCATAAGTGACAATATGCCTTTTTTATGCAAAAGTTAGCTTGCTAAAAAAAAACAAAAAAAAAAAACAGTATTATCCCCTCAAAGTGTCGTATTTTCTGGATTATAAATCGCTCTGGAGTATAAGTCGCACTTTTATATTTACCATGGCAAAAAATAAAAACAAAACTAATAATGATTTGATGCAAATGAGAGCAAGATCAAAATTTAAGAGGAAAACAATCAGATTCTCCTCCATGTTTGTTTTGGACCACACTTCTTCTTCTGGCACAGTCAGAAGAAAATACAGCACCCTCTAGTGGTTGTTAGCGAAACACTCGCTAAAGAGCAACCGGTTGCAAATGGAAAAATAACAAATATATGAGCCTATTTATGTTTAAAAAAGAGTATAAGTCGCACCCCTGGCTAAACTACGAAAAAAACAGCGACTTATATTCTGGAAAATAAATTCTGGAAAATTCCAGCATGCCTTGTTGAACATTTGTGCACATATTTAAAATCCCCCCATAGAAACCTGTTTGAGGCGATCATCCAGGTAGTTGACCGTAACCCAGCCAAACGCGCCCTCCTCCTGACCGCTCAGTATCCTGGCTCCCTGATAGGAAAACGGGAAACTTCGGAGGGTTTTGTCCACCGCCTTGAACACCTCGTCTGATGCTGAGCTGTTCTCCAACCTGCATGCAGACGGCGGATCCAGCCACATCCATTATTCATGTCAATACAGCAGCACATAAATAATAAATAGACTGTATCATCTAAAATGGGTTTGACAGTAACATATGCACCATGGCAATAAACTTTACAAGGTCATAAATCATAATGTTCGCATGTGGAAATGACTAGAGACAACAGCATTTTGTTCTTGCAGGGAAAGCACGTCTGCTGGGATCAAGCTTTAGATGGATCATAGCAGTGTGAATTGCATGGGATTTACTATCTGAAATGATGCGACTTATATTGCTCTCCCCTACTCAGCCTGTACAATTATTTTCACATTGCATCCATGGAGGATTGCATTGCTGTCCAAAAGTGACATGATTTTATGTGGAAAGGCTTGTGTCCGTGTCAGACAGGGTCTTCTGCTAAAGTTCCCTGAAGGTTTGAATGTTTTATTACCATTTAGAACTAATCTGCAAATGAGAACCAAATTGACTCTATTGTAGATAGTAGACTCCATCCTTATCAGTCGTTTATGGTACAATATTTGTGTTCATACAACAATGGATCAGTAAGTGCTGTCTATCCTTATAATCATCCCCAAATGCATAAGATGTTACAATAACATTGTTTTAGGTAATATTGTCAAAGAATACATGGGTAAGTATGTGTGTTTGTGTAGCATACTTCAGTAATCTCATTCCTGCAGTAGCTCCTAAATAAAGTGGAGTCTCTTCATGCATTTTCCAGGGGATATTCTCTTTAGCCTCCTCCAGACAGGAAATCAGCGACTCTCCTGCCTTCAAAGGTGATGCAGTGTAGCTTGAGATCCCTTTACCTGCAACATAAAGAGCAAAAAAAGCAAAAATGTGAAGTCCTTCGATTTGAAAGGCTATACCTCTTTCATTTAAGCCTTGGTGTTTTAAAATTCTTTTGTTACTGATTAATTAGCTGGATGCCTCTGGGTCAATAGTGATGTTAACTTTTGGTAAGTTTTTTAGCTTTAAACCTAAAGGATAAAGCACTTTCTAAAAAGCCACAATTTCATCAAAATGTTGACAAAGTCTGTCTTTAAATAAAGCTTAGACAGGGATGATGGTAGTCTGCACCAACAAATAGGACTATAATACAAAATAAAGAGATCCTTAAAAGCTTAAAATTATAGAAACTTTGAGCACTTGACCACTTTAAGAGGTATCTTAAAATTAAAATGTCAACTTTTTGCTTAAACACTAGTATATAAAATTAACATAAGGGAACGTCAGCTTTTTAGAGGATACATTTAATAATTCTGCAATTGAACTCAAATGTATACTATTCTGAGTCAGACGAGTGTAGCTCAAACGTTGTAATTTAATGCACCTAAAAATATACTTTAAAAACTGTTTATTTCCTGTACATGCATCAAGCTATCTACTAAAGCAACACTGGATAAAATGTCCCTTTTTTATGTTTTAAGCTCAAGAAAAATGTAAAAGAATATCATCATCTGTGATCTTTCTTTCAGTGAAGCAACTATTTATATTGCTCATCTTATACTTTTATTTTCCTTTGTTTTATTTGTTCATTCCAAGTATGGAGACATTGATGTTTTCTGCATGTGTGTTACATTAAGTGACAAGGGACATTGTTTTATTTACGTTCAACTTAAAAATCAGAATTCTGTGTCATCCTTGTTAAAAAAAAAAAAAAAAATCTTGATTTTGGTTCTCATTATTGTTCGTAAACCAAATGTCACTGCGTGTCAAGTATTAGATATATAAGGAAACAGTATCAAAAAAGAAGAACTGAAAAACAAAGCAGGAAAAAAATGCACACAATAAATAAAAATATTTTAAAAAGGACAACTAATTTGCCCTTAAGCTAACAGAAGAATAAAGCTAAAGACAAGAAAGTGCTTTAACCCTCTCAGGGCCAAATTAAGTGTTAGTAAAAGAAAAACGTGATTTTTGGGGAAAATTATCAAGTGGGGTAGTAATAGGTAGTTAGCATTTAAATCTGCAATGCCTGCCCCAAGAGGATAAAAGGGCTATTCCATGCAAAATTATTATTTTTTAAGTTTTTAAGTGTATTATACTGTTCATCCCTCACTATAAACAACCCAAAAGTGGTATTTTGATCAGTTCCCGCATTTCTGAGCATTCCTCTAAAAACCGGCACCAGCCCCGCCCAACCCACAAAGACAAGCGGGTCCTCACGAGTTGATGTCACAAAGTGAGAACAGCCCCTTCCAGGAACAGTCTGTACTGCCAGAACCACCCCCCAAGCTAACAAAACCCCACACTTTCTCTGCAATGCTAGTGGTGCTACCCCCAGCCATCGCTACAACCACAGATATATAATATGCACATCCATAGTTGCAAAAGTTTGGATGTTGTCTGTTTTTGTGGGAGATATTCAGACACTTAGGCAGATACTCTAGGATGACGTCATGAAATGAGCGTCATGACAAGTAGCGGGCAGTGGCGCCTCAGAGATTGAGGAGTCTTACTTCCGGGCATGCACGGGCCCAAAGTAATTATATATAACTGCAATGTTTTTTCTGTTATTCTCAAATGTTGGGGGGAAAAAAGTAAAAAAAAATAGTTAAAATGATCTAAATTAAATAATTTAGCATGGTGTTTAGTATGGAGTTCTTTCTTTACTGACATCTTTGTACTGACATATTTGGACCGCTTCCATCAAAAACATTTCCCCTCACCCAATCATGTGGTGCACACCTCACCTGGTACCTGGCAGTTATGCTTCTGTTCAACCCTTCCAGTGTTGTTATCCTTCTCTGCTGGCCACTGATAGATATAAAGCGACGTGTGGGAAGAACCGGCGTCCAGCACGATCCCATACTGCAGTGGAAAAGAGAGAATTTATGATCAGTGAGTAAGATCCAACCCCATATGGTAAATCTAGAATTCAGAAGACATGTATCAGCATCCATTGACTGCATTTTTTAATAAATTCATAATAGCTATAAGCAGTGTTTCGCCCACCATAAGACTAATAGGTGAAGGATCAATTCAAACATACCTTATATTTTTGGGTGATCGTCCTGTTTTGTAAAACTAGAACTGTCACCAAGGTAACAATCGCTATGACGCCAATCACAGTGATGATGATGGTCACAGGCCGGTGCCAGTAGTTCTTTTCTTTCATCTCT
The DNA here is from genome assembly GCF_002922805.2 of Oryzias melastigma. Lineage (NCBI taxonomy): Eukaryota > Metazoa > Chordata > Actinopteri > Beloniformes > Adrianichthyidae > Oryzias > Oryzias melastigma. Next base: position 12,997,799 of record NC_050530.1, on the reverse strand, counting down.
GGGAGTGGGGGCGGAAAGACAGACAAACAGGAAGGAGAAGCCAGGGGGTTGCCGGGGTTAGAAAGAGGAAGACAGTGAGACACGGAGAGAAAAAAAACAGGTTTAGTCTTGCATCCAGATGTGGATGATGCTATAAAAATGTGTTTGGGGCCATGTGGAGGGCTTAATTGTTTTGTTTGGTAACTAAGGACTGCAGATGGGTTTCTGATTAACGCTCTGAACTTATGCCAGGCTCTTTTAGGGGTGATGAACGCTTGAAAGTCTGTTCCACTCTTCGTTTCAATAGATCAACAACAATGCTAATTAAAAACAAAAAAAAAAAATAGTTTTTTTCTGTAAATGTTGACCAAAAAGCTGAAAAAATGTGTTAAATAATGCGATGTTTCCATCCTGAGTGCCCATGGGGTTCACACCTTTCACCAGTGAGACACAAACACGCAAAGGTAGTGTTGTTGATAACATCCTTGCTGAGGAAAATAGGTTCCCTGAAGTCACATGTGACGCAAAAGTCTGCACAAAAATATCACACTTACATAAACACAGGTACAAAAGAAGAGTATTGGTATCTAACAAACATGCTGACAGCATTCACTGAGCTGCAGCTGCTGCATCGTCCCCTAACGGGGTGGTAGCGGTTGAGGAGCAGGAGAGCACCTTTATCCACAGCAGGAAAACAAACCCTGAAAGCACACGAGAGCTGCAGAGGCTAGCAGACAGTGAAAGAGTGCACTTACCTCAACGCCAGTGAACTCTGTTCTGATAGGGGAGGAGGTGGATCATATGAGGAAGAGAAGAGCGGAAGTGTAGGAAGGGGGTGAGCGAACAGGACAAGTAGAGAAGGGGAAAGAGGGAAGATGGGGACTGTTTTTTGTTTTTTTTTTCCATTGTGGCTGGACAGAGGGGTTAGAACACAGTTCGTGTGTGTGCTGTGTGTGAGTTCCTCTTAAGCACCCATTTGGCATTTCCTCTCCAAGCTGGGGCCGTAAAGCCGGTCTCTATGGAGACACAGCTAAAGCGTGCTTGCATGTGCTCTCTTGTGCATGTTAACCCCCTTAAAAGGAACTCTCTGTGAACTAATGAGAGTTACTTACTCCACTTATCCCTCCCGTTCTTCCAGTTGCACTCACAGGAGCAGGAGAAGCGGGGATTCCCTTGTTTGGCTGTTTTTTTCCTTACTGACAGACTGTGATGTCATCTCAGTGAAGGATTGGAATCCCCGGCTTTCTGATCCGGCTGTGTCTTTGCGTGTCTGCATATTTGTCATGGGTGCACACGTTGCTCAGATGTTTTTGTGTATTTGTGAGTGACTAAAACATGACTTGCTTGCAAATGTGAGGATCTTTTCACACATGGTGCTGATACTTTTTCCCCTTTTTGCCTTATCCTTGAATGATGACTTTAATTTACTTCCTTCCTCAGAGAAACTGTTTTATTTTGGTTGGAAACTCGTGTGTTTCCTGAAAAAAACAGCACATTTTTGTAGACACTCCTAAAAATATAACGTCTTAATCATTTCTTTTTCAACTTTTTAAATTTAAATGTCCATATATGACAAATTACTAATTTTTTATGCTAATATACATGTTTAAAATTATAGAATAGATGAAAAAAATCAATGTCTGACTAAAGCAGAAGCTTGAATATTGGATTTGTGACATAATTGTGTTTTATCAGAATTAAGCAGAGTCATAAGTTTAATTATCAAAAGTTTGATGTTCGAGTTTTTTTTTTTTTATGTTTTTTTTCGTTCTTCTCTGTGTTCTTTAGTTATTTTTGACTCCTTACCTTTTGACATAAGACGGATTTGCCATTTTAGTGAATGTGTTTATGATGGAGTTTTACTAGTTGAACTTTGAAATCTGCTGCACTTTTGGCAGCATTTGAAAATATTGATTTATTTGATTTGCAAATGCAATGTGCCTTACATCTGTGAAGTACTGTTTTGGATATTTTGGTGATGGTAGTAAAAGAAATTAAGAGATATTTTTTAGAAATATTTTAAAATAGTATTTTGAATACATTTAAAGCAGTAGTAGTTTGGAAAATTTTCTGAAATTTAAAGCTTAAATTACAGCAACAATTTTTACTGTCTTGGTGCAAAAAAATAAAAGTTTTCCCTTTTATCTCCACATGTTTTTATTTTGTTTCCTTTAATTCATGGAGCACAACTTTCAGGAAGACACAGGAACTGAGCTGCCGTCTGCACAGCTAGCAACCTAATCCAGTGCGGCTGTGGAAACTCAACGCAGCTTTCCTTGAAAGTACATATTCTAGGAAGCACAATAACAAAAGCAGACGTGCCGGCCAAGTGTGTTTACTTCATTTACATGGACTTTAACGTTTCTATCGAAACTATTTACCACACGGAGAACGAATGAGAACATCTGGAATGTGTCTGCTGAAATCCGTAAACAGTTTTAGCGTCAGTGATGTCTGGATGCAGTTACAAAACCCTACTTTGTTACAGCCTAACCCAAGATGTGTGTGTTTTTATAGAGCTCTAAATGTGTTATTGTACTTTTTTTTTTTTTTACTGTTAAAGCACATTAAACAATAATTTATTTCATTTTTAATGAAAAATGTAAAATAAAACTTTGTATTAAGTGTGTTTTCTGCTGATTTCCATGTTTTTGGCAGATGAATAAACAGAAACACTTGTTGTGATAGAAAACAAGACTCACAGGAAGGCTTTCCTTGATCCCACTTCCAAGTGTGCTCATGTGTGTTTATGTGTCCTTCAGCTTTTGCACACGTGTTCACTGGAGTTCCCAAATGTTTTCTTTCAAAATGACCAGTTTTGACCCAAAACTAACCTTTTCTGTAAAAGCAAACTGGCCCACTCACTTCCCAACTGCTTTTATATGCAATCGCTCAGCAAACTCCGATTATATGTGAAGGTGAGGCTCACAATGACTAGTGGAAAAAAGAGAAAAAAACAGGACGGGAGGCCTGAGTGGAGAGTATAACCATCTGCAAACGCTTAATCAGCTTTTAGAGTTTAGTGTAAATATTTTCAAGTGATCCAGTCCCAACTGGAGCCCAGTTTAAAGGAGGCCTTATAAGATATTTAAGAAATCTGACATCAACCCCTTTTTTTTGCTGCAGGAGTGAGTGTTGTGTAGACGAGTAGAACTTGGATCATTTATCCCCCAAAACAAAAACTTTAAACATTTAAGACACTTAACACAACATTAAAACTGAAAAGTTTTGTCTCAAGACGGTAATTTACTAGATGTTAGCACAAATCACTAAACACTACGATACACAAAGGCAAGGTTGTAGCGTCCTATACTTGAGAAAGACATAATGCCAGACCAAATTACCTCAGCAAACATCAGGTCTGACATTTAACTTGCGACATCAAGCTGGGTATTCATACAGCTGAACACAATTGAAGGCTAAACCCAAGATACACACAGCATGGTATGAGGCAAGAGTGTATCCGTACATGAGGAACACATCCTGGTGGTATCGGTACCTTACCTTACATTAGCAAGTGAAGACTTTTCTAAAACATGCAGCCAAGGAAAGTCTTGTTAAGTTTTTCACGAGCTGCGATAACAGGAGGAAGGAGGATGTTTGGAGTGTAGTTATGGTTTTACACACTGCAATGAGTCAAGGTGTGACACATCAGATGGCTACTTTGTGGCTTTATAATCATAAGAGGGCGACATCATGACTTCTAGGTCTGTAAAGTAGTGGTTTAGCAACACGCTTGTCACTATGTTCGAAAAGTGTCTATGTCCCTGAATATTAGAAATGTAATAATAATAGGCTCAAACTTTACATTATTGTCATAGATTGTTAACAATTTTACCTCTTGACACCTAGTGATGAAAAATGTGCATCAAACCTCTTTGGCTCCAAAATTACCTTAATTTAGCATCAACCTGAAAACAAAAACATCAGTCATGTTTTTTTTATACCTAAAGAAAAAAATAGGGTTCAGGGGTTAAGATGAAGGTGAGGAAAATAAAAATAAATATTAAAAATTCAACTTTAGGAATGTTATGTTTAAGGAAAAAATATAAAACCTAATATTAGTTAAATTAATTTAATAAAAGGTTTAAACTATAACATAACAAAAAATGATGGTCATTAAAGTCATTAAAGGGAAATGACACCCAATGCGCTCCTCACTATATAGTCTATACCACGATATGTATCGTATCGCGATACACGTATTGCGAAACGATACATATTGTGATATATCCTAAGACTGCGCCAGAACACTAAAAAACTTTACCTGAATATTAATACATAATTTTATTTAATGATCCCAGCACTAAGCACGGCAACTGTATACTGGTACTAGCAGCAACGTGGAACAGAGTTTCGGGTCAGTACCCATCATAAGTAAATATTTAAGTTGTACAAGGCGGACTGAACATTAACACAAAAACTGGTTTCTGCCGGGAATAGGATTAAGTTTTTCATTTCTCTTCAACTGTCTTTATTTAGAAATTGGGTAACATTTCTTGGAATGATTTAAAAAAGTATTCAAACCACAAAAACAGTTGTTTTGGGTTTTATACCACCATATTGATGGTGACTAAAAGTTGACTAATAGTACAATCACAAAAACAACTGCCACCGCGTGATGGGGAGGCTTCGGCAGAATCTTCAAGATTAGTCGCCACCGCCCAATTGTGTGAAAAATCGTTGGCGTGGTCAAGAATGCAGACGGTGGCAGTCAGGCGTCCATCAGTCAGGTGGGGATTATGTAGTTACAAAATCGAGTGACAGCTGGGCGGTGCAGCAGGATCGCCAGCCATTCTGCACCACTGGTCATTCGCAACTTCGATTTTGAGCAAACAACACAACCTAATTAATTTACAAATTTATACATTTTTAGACAACAAGTCTCCCAAGAAAGCACAATTTTCTTCTTCATAGTCTTCTCAGTATCAACTGCAATGATGAGTTTTGGGCAGCATCAATACCGTCTCCCCATGTGTGCCCACAGTGTCCAGGATCGCCAGACTGATGTCTGGTCAAATGTCAACAGCCCTCGTCAAATGCCTCTGCTGCTACGTACGATTTCTGACAATCGGATGGTGGCAGTTGGACGGCAGCACAGTGGCAGGGAGGCAGCTGGAAGGTGGCAGTCTAAATCGCCAGATCGTTAGATGATTTTGGAGGCCCTTCTACCAGTGAATTATTGTGCTACTGCCTTCCTACAACCCTCCTGTCACTGGACTGCACTGGTGCAACCTCCAAATAAAAAAAAAAAAAACGTACGCCGTGTAAAAATGCAGCTGCCACCTCCTGATTACAAACGCCGCTGTGCCATACCTGCCGAATTTGCTGAAAAATGTGTATTTATGTCGCTGTGTGGTGTTTTTTTGGATTATGCGATCATAGTCTAAAGGAGAATTGAAGTTAAAAAGTAAAAGAGTCATTATTTTTAATTTTTGCTGTACTTATGCATTTTAATTAAGTGTTTGAGGTCAACCTAAGCCAACATTTTGCTCTTTGGTTTCAGTATTATCATACCGCTGGTATATTTGAATTTGGCTGTTCTTCTTTACATTTTCTCATTATCACAGTGAATCCTACTGTAAATGGAAATAGTAATAAAACATTTTCATGACCACACAGCAGCCTTTCAGAGTTTTGTTTTCTGTGTTCTAGTTCCAAAATGTCTTTAACGGTAGACACTAAAACTGTCCTACAAAAGACAAACAACAAAGGGGAACAGGATATTGTTTCAGTCTCCTAAGAAGAGTCCGAACTTTCTCTGCCAAGTGCTGACAATGTCCGGTTTTAAGAGGACAAGGAACTTCGCTGACCCTTATTATAGCAACAGATTCACACTGTGCTGTATGGTGGTACACACATGATTCCTAACTTCCCTTTTTCAGTCTGTGTTTTTAGTGCCATCCCATTTCTTTGGAAATCAGTTGTCTGGTGTGAAAATGGTGCAAATCAAGAAAATCTGGAGCCCATTGGTAGTATCAGAGCTCCACACGAGACTGAAGTTAACAGTTAGATGATTATAACTGATAAATGACAAGAATTGGTTGTTATGTAATTCTACATGCTGTTCAACAAACCTGTGCTACATAAAACTGAAGCTCCTTGAATGCTCTCTTGAGAAACTTATAATTAAAAATAAAAACTTGCTGTTGGTCTTCTTCTTATCTGCTTCTTTACTAATGTGAATTATGAAACAAAACTGACATTTAGACTTCTACAAGGTGTTTTAAATACCATATGATGAAGCAGTCCACTGTTAGGATCCTAATATTTAAAGTTGATAACCTTTTAAAACAAGTTTAACTTGCACATTTATTGAACATTTTGAATTATTTATGAATAAATGTCTGTTTTGAAGAGAAGATTAGCCACTATGCATTTTTGTCCTACTATCAAAATTGTTATCAAAATAGGAAATAAAAATGAAAACTTAATTATTATTCCCTAAAGTAAAACAAATATAGGTATAGTCAACGTAGACCCATACATCCATCTTCACCATCTTCCGTGGGGTCACGGGTTGTTGGAGCCAACCCAACTATTACATGGCGAAGGCGAGGAACAACCTGAACAGCTCGCCGGTCTGTTTCAGGGCGGATGACTTTAAACTTCATTTTATTTTGAAATAAATTGTGGCTGAGAATGTCAGGTTTGCAGCTTCTTTACAACACAGGTGAAACTTAAGCTAGAAAACTGAGATCTCTTGTATTGTTCAGCCCTGAAATAACCCTCTTTTATCTCTTTAGTTCAAAGGAAGAACCTTTGAAAAGATGTCAGATTGGTCATAGCAAAGTAAAGTTTGGAGTTTAAAAGTCTTCTCTTTTTTAGCAAACTGATAAAAGAAGAGTTTTTCTGAGCTGAGTGTTTGGCGACCCGCGATTTAATGTCAGTTGTGCTGATGTTTTACATTAAAATGTCTTTTAAATTAGAGACATTTACTGTGGCAAATTAAACCTATAAAGTCGAAGGACAACGAAATGGAAAATAAAAATCTCTTTAAGTTACAGGAATCTCTCTGAAGCCTCCTGGGAGGTGTTTCTCGACAGGAAGACAGCAGTTTGCATGAGTGAAAACAACAACTTGTCAAAGACAGATATAAATGGAGTACTAAATAAAACCTCCAGAAAGTAACGCTTGTCGTATATCCTGCTCTGAATAAACACACACACAAAAAGAAAAACTGCCTCAGACTTTTCAGAGTCCACTCAAGACAACCTAACAATCTGAGGAAGCAGGACACGATAAAGCTGTGTGTCACACTTGTCTAGTGTAAAGAAATCTATAGATAACTTGGGCATAGAAAATATACTGCCGGTACTCGCCCATCCTGATTTTTTTTTTTTTTTTACTACATTTGAAGACAAAATTAGAAGAATAAAGCATTTTTTTGCCCAATTATTTCTTATAACGCTAGTTATAATTTCAGAAATATTAAATAATCCATAAAAAAATAGCATTAGTAGTTATGGAATGAAAGTCCTTTTGCACTATTTATATTTTACTTTTCACCACAATATATTGACGCAATGCAATGAAAACTCAGCTGAGAGGATGAGGTATTGTAAGCCACTGTTCAAAGCAGTGGATCATTGTGCAACATTATGTAATACTGAGAATAACATCCCACATGTCAAACAAGTGGATTGCTTTCTATGCATTGTCTATATAACATGGTAAGCCATGAAACACCTCATTTAGTCTCTATTGATTTTGTCCTGCAGCTGTTTAGTTCATGTATTCCTCATTTACTACCTTAAGTTATCAAAAATTGTGTTTTTTTTTCAGCTTCTGTAAAAGTCTAGCCAGGACTATTGTGAAATACAAAAAGGGAAACTGCAGAAGCATCATCTGTCTGTACCGGTTAAAAAGGGAAGTACTTTTTCCTGTATCAGGATGAGTGTGTTGCCAACAACTTAAAAAGAAAAATGTCTTTATCGGACCCTAAAGGTTAACCCATTCACTCGAGATAAACTGTAAAGCATTCCTGTTACGAGTACGAGCAGCTTTCTACGTACAGGAAAAAAAAAACGTGGGAAACTACTGCAAACGTGCATCAACTTGATTCAACAGATCAATAACTGCCGAGTTTCAGTGTCAAATCTAAACTGCAAAACAGGTTAACAGAAACAGCATAAGAATGTCAGCATGAGAAAGTCTGCCATGCATCAGGTGTTCAGCTTGAGACTTCTTAGGGAGAAACAGTGATTAAAATAAAGAAGCAGGAAAGAGTTGACGGGAAAAGATCTGCAAACCTCACAGTGTTTAAACAAGAATTAGAGATGCAATCTAAATAAAATCCTAAATCCCTGCTAACACTGGATGTTTGGGATCTTCCTTTCTAATAAACTTATAAAGCAGCCGCATAAAAAAATCCTAATAAGCCAGAGGGCTCAACTTTCACTAACCCATTGCGATCTGAATTCATCCAAAGGCATAAAATCCCCTCATGTGTTCACCTTTGAAAATACAAAACAAAACGTGGTGCCATTTCAAAATAAAAGCTGCTTTCCTCAATGCCCTCATGGAACAGTGATACACCTGCCTCACTGATTCGCATGGATGGAAAAAGGAGAACAGCTGAGACTTTACATATACTGCTGGAGACACTAGGTTAAAAGAAAAAAAGGAAGGTTTTCTACTCCTGAGCACATGTGTACCAGTCATAGCAGTACACCTACCTCTTTGTGCAGACATGGGTCCTTTCTCAGCAGCCATACAAAGCTCGTTCTATTCTGTTTCCCCTCTTCCTCCCTCTCTGTTGTAACACAGCTCCCGGCTCAGTCTAACGTTTCTCACCGCCTCCTTTCAAATACACTCGCTTTATTAGGAGGAGCAAAGATTCCCTCCTCCCTCTGGTACAGCCTACCCTTTAAGGCACCCTGAGCTGCTTCTTTTTTTTTTTTTTTTTTTCTTGTTTAGATCTCTTTTACTCTTGTCATTCTGACGCTTGGTGGATTCTCAATATTAAAAATAAAAAAAATAATAATTTATTTTCTCCTTTTCTGCACTAACTTTCCAGCTTACCAACCCCGTTTTTGTCTTCTTTATCAATTTCCTGTTTCCTCTCCATCTTTGTGATCATCTCCGTCATGTAAAAGTAGGTCAAACATGAAAGCAGTACAGAATCTGACTGCACGCTGAACAGAATCTGGAAGGGATTTTAAAAAGGAAGGAGTCTGCCTAACTTGTTCTCCGTCTAAAGTTCCGCAGAGGTTGTTTTCAAAAGTATTCTGTGTGGCTTAAAAATGGAAGAAATGTCTAAAATTCACTCTTATCTGAAGGCCGTTAGCTTGAAATTCTACATGCAGAGACAACAAAACATCCTGAGGTCATTGCGTGACTGCTACCTGTGTGCTTTCCACAAGGCTGCAAAACAAAACACGCGTTGTTTGTGATGTGTGTCCACTGGGAACCCAACAGAAGCCACACGCTGGGGAACATTCAACCAATACAAAGCCCAACTCACCCTTAATGCCAGGTTCTAAAAAGGACCCACGGTCAGCAGAAACGGTTGATATATGGGTGTGATTTGTCTGTCTGTCTGTGGCGCTAAATCATTCTTATTTTCTATACTGTAACTGCAGGAGGATTTGCTGTTTGCTTCAGGCTCACCCAGTGTTTTGTGAGGTGATCAATCTGGTTAACAATAGTCTAGACTGTTGATGAGGCTTTAATGCTCGGCGTGAGTGAGTAAGCGCCCCATCCGTGTGTCACCTCACGTAAAATCACCATTAACAGCGAGAGTTGACGTTTCTCCATCAAAAGGTGTGAGAAAGGAGAACAGGTGTCCTGCAAGCATCCCTGGATTTACTGTTGTGACGTCCGTCTGCGTTTCTGTTTACAGTCAATATGGATACGCCTCTGAAGAAAGAAGGCTCTTTTTAGCTGGTCACTCAGACTTTTGTGGATTGAAACTTGATTTGAATGGGCTTTATTTTGACCAACACTGCCTGATTTCTTTAGTGCTATTCATCATTTGTGTCTGCAGTGCAACTGAGTTCACTGGACTCTACTCTGGGTGTGCTTAGAACAGGATAGTCCTGCAGACTTGGTTGAAGCTTTTCCCATCACTCAAGTGGTTTCAGCATTTTGGAACTTTACTTGCCCCAAACTCCCTGCTTTTGCACATTAGTCAGATTTGATTTTGAAATAATTCATTTCATAAAACAAATTTTCCTTTATTGACTTTATCCCAGAAGCATTTTTTAAATCATTCTTATGCAACATTTCTATGCCCCATGAGACCCACTCTGATCATCTTTTCAACTATTTAAAAAGCATTCCCAGTGGTCTTTTAAATTTAGAAATTTGCCTCTAAGATGTGGGTGGGACTTTTGGTGTGGATCAACTCCGCCCCCCCTTCCCCTCACATTGCTGAAAACTCGAAGCAAGAAACCCAACAAATTTCCAAAGTGACAAAGAAGCTCTTTTTTTAAAATGTGTTTTTTCATCTGCTCCCGATTCACAACAGTTTTAACAAGGAAACTCTCAGAAATGCAATTTTGAAGTGATTTTTTTTTTTATTTTAAATTCTCTATTTTTAGAAAAAAGGCCACAAGAACACAGTAAAAACAGGATTTTCACACTTCAACATGCTTTCAAGAAAAAAAAACAGTAGATGATACCACACAAATTGTGTGCTCAAACTAAGTAAATAAACCTCAATTTCCTTTCTTTATTCTTTTTTTTTTTTGCATTGTTTGTTTTAATGTTCACATTAGACGCTACTAAGCAGCTGAATGCTTAAAATTTCAAAAACGAGCCATTTCAGCACCTTTGGGTTGAGTCAGTCTCTGTGGCTTTAGAATAAGTGCATAAAACTGTTTCATTAGAATACGAACAAAACGAAGTAGAAACAGAATAAAAGTGTGACTTCTTGCATTAGTCAGACGGCAGTATGCAGAGGCTGTGGTTTCTCAAAAGAGCTGTGTGCATTATTGTAAAAGCACATCAAAGGCATGTTTCTGGTGCCCTTTAAGTGGTTCCGTATGCACGCTGATTGAGGTCAGATACAACTTAGACAGCAAAAACACACACAAAAAAAATTCCTCTCTGAAAAGTTTTCCAGCACATTTTGTGTAATTATGATACTTAACAGTTAAGCCCAGATGTTCAGGGACCTCTGTGGAACTGACACAAAGCAGGTTCCACCCATGTAACTGTGGAAGGGACCGCTTTGATCAAACCCAACCAGGATGATTTACTTTTGAGGAGGTCAGTCCCTTCAACCATGTAATGTCAGATTTACAACCATGTGTTTTTCATAGGTCCCACAGTAAAATGTTTGTGACTTGTTTTGTTGTGAGACAGGAATATCCTCTTTTTATTTACTGTATTTTTCAGAGTAAAAGTTGTGTTTTTTTTCATAATTTATAAAATATGTGACTAAAAAAAAGTATATATTGTCCCATATGTGTGTTCTTTTCCAACTAATAACCGGTTGATCTACAGTGGTTGTTTCCCTTAACAACCACTAGAGGGCGCTAGGGCGCAGATGTGTATCAGTATTTGCTACTGACAGCGCAGAAGAAGAAGCACCATCCAAAACAAACATGGAGGAGAAACTGAACATTCTCCTCCTGGGGCCCGTTTCAAGAAGCAGGTTTTGTTGGAACTCTGAGTTCGTGAACTCCAAATTCGGCAAAACTCTGAGTTTTC
>NC_050530.1:12964905-12982136 GCF_002922805.2 Oryzias melastigma | reverse complement strand
TTCACGTATTATTTTTGTTAGTTTGTTTTTATATGATTTATATTTGAACTCTGCTTCACAACTTCTTTTTCTTAAGAATTCTTTATAAAGAGTATTTTTCTTCTTACAAGCATTAATAATTCCCTTGGTTAGCCATGGTTTACCTTCAGTTTTATTATTTATTTTTTTCCTTACAAGAGGACAATATTTTTCGTAAAGTTTTGTTACCGATGTTATAAAAGCTTGATAGGCTATGTCAACATCTTCAACATACACTCTGCTCCAATCGTAGTTTGTTAATTTATTTTTAAGTTCACTGACCGAATGTTCATTTATTTTTCTTAATATGACATGTTTGTGCTTGTTTTTTTTTCTTTTTTTATTGTTATTTGCATTACTGCAAAGACTGGGAGATGGTCACTAGCATCATTGATTATTAAACCACAATCAATTTTTTTGTCAGCCACATTTGTAAAAATATTGTCTATTAATGTAGCACCATTAGTTGTTACTCGCGTCGGCCGAGCGATTGTTGGACGCAGTGATAAACTGTACATTGCATTAATGAAGTCATCAATGGTCTTGAGTTCCCGAGGGTTTAACAAATCAATGTTAAAGTCTCCAAAAAGAAAAAACATTTTCTTTTCTGTTACTTTGTTGTACATTCCCACTATTGTATCTCTGAATGTATTAATGCAAGACCCAGGTGTTCTATACACACAGCTTATCATTATTTCCTTAAGATTTCCCATTTGTATTTTTACAGTAACACACTCCATAATACCATCTACTACTAATGATAAGTCTTCAATCTTTTTACTTGTGAATGACTCGTCAATATACAAAGCAACTCCACCTCCTTTTTTGTTTTTTCTGTGTGTAGAGAACATGTCATATCCATCCATGATAACAGAGTCTTTATCTTGATTTAGCCAAGTTTCAGAAATGGCAATGACTTTAAATTTGGTATTCAGCAGATTTAAGCATTGCTCAATTTCAGGCATGTTTAGAGTCAAACTTCTACTATTGAAATGTATGACAGAGAAAGCTTCTTCTGGATTGATTTTATTATTAAATGTCTCTTCGGTGTAGTATTCACAATCATCCTGCAACTCAGCAAAAAAAATTATTATCAGGGTCAACTTGGCTTTCAATATCATGATCTTTATGAACAGTAAATTGGTACTGTGTTAACTTTACATTTTTGTAATCGTTATTAATTTGTTCCTGCAATACAATATTTCTGTTTTGAGAAGTGTCACTTGTATTGGTATTTAGCATTAGGAAATATGCTAAGTAAGATGCCATGTATTCCTCTAGTTTCCTTTATACTTCTCAAGTTCAGTTGTATCTTTGATGAGAAGAATTTTGGCCTCTTCTGGTGTTCCATTCAATTTTATGAATATTTTACAGTTATTTGTCCAGGTTGATTGTATTTTCCCTTGTTTTCTTAATAATCGAGCTTGTCTGGCAATTTCAGCATTCTTCTGGGTCAAGTGCTCATTTATGAATACATTTGTGCCTCTCAGCTTTTTTCCTTGTTTGAGTACAGATGATTTTACTTTTCTGTTGACAAATCTGATTATCAGAGCCGGTTTTGCATCTTTACTTTTTCTGGGCAATGGATGACAAGCCTCAATGTCTTGATTTGTTATACATATATTTTTGTTACCCAAGAAGTTAACCACCTGCTGTTCAAAAGAATCCAGGTCAGGTTCAGTGGGAACTTCATCAGACTTAACTGCTTTAGCATAAGACCGAGGCTTAATCTCCAGACCGCTAACAATCACATCATTTATCCTTTGGTATTGCTCCAAGTCATCAATTCGTGCTTCTAAGAGGGTTATTTTTCTGTCTTTTTCAATACATATTTTTTTAACTCTTTTAATTCATCCATTGAGTTCAGAATAAGCTTTTGCTGCTTTGATATGTTTGCAATTTCAGCAGACAAGAAGTTTAGAGACTTTTTTATGTCCTCTATTTCTTCCTCAGTTACTGTACCTTGTTTCTTGGGCCCCATTGCTGATGCTTCTCCAGTTGCCGCTTCTCAGTCAATGTTCAAATCTCGCTGGTGTAGCTCCGTTTAGCGCTCTCCGATCGCTGTCGCCGTGCTTCCGCATTCCACCGCCGGGATCCGACGCCTCCGCTGCTGGTAAGCTGGTTGGCGCGTTCCGCCGCCGGGATCCGACGCCTCCGCTGCTGGTAAGCTGGTTGGCGCGTTCCGCCGCCGGGATCCGACGCCTTCTCCGCTGGTAAGCTTAGTTCTTTGATCCCTGGGAAAGACTCTGTGTATCCATCCCCTTCCACTGCAGGTACCTGCCAGGTTTTTTTGACGGTCCTTAAACGCAGCAGCAACAAAACGGCTTCAAATCCAGAACAGACACTTTATCTTTGACCAAAGTCCCATGTTGTTGATGTTGTTTCTCCGAGCTCTTGCTTCAGATTCTGTAACTCTGTCTTGAAGAAATTGCATCTGTTTCTTCAGTGTTGTTAGCTCACAGTTAGCCTCCGTGTTGCACTCCTCCAAAGTTGCGATACGTGACTGAGCTTCAGCAGGGTCTGCTTTGTGGTTTTCCAGCGTATTATGTTGCTCTTTGAATTGTCGGTCCATATCTTGCCTGAGGGAAGATATTTCCTGTTTCAATTCTTTCTTGACCCCTCGCAGCTCTATATCCAAGTCATGGATCTGAGCGCTAACTTTTGCTAGCCTGTCTAGCATTAGCTTTGTGCCGCTGTGGCCTCGCTGATTTTCACTGTCCATATTAGCTTTGTTAGCATCGCTGACCGCCTCTTCCATCTCGTGTGCGCTGTTTTCTGGTTCGGCCTTTTCGCAGCGTGTTACCTCCACTCACGTCTTTTCTTCTACTTGTTTTGTATTGTGTTGCATTGCAGTGTAGGAGCCTCAGACTTAGCGTGTCTCCTCTACGCCATCATACCGGAAGTCCACAATGCATTTGATTTTATTTTTATTCAATATTATTTTTTTTTGAATTGCGATATTAAATTGTAAATTTACATATTGAATTGTAAATTACAAAATGAATTATAATTTTCTAAGCCTGAAAAGAATATTGAATTGTAAATTGAAAAATGCATTTTCAAATTGCATGATAAATTTGCAAATTGAATTTCCAATTGAAAAATGCATAATACTTTGAATTATGACCTAAAAAAACTTCCATTGTTTTCTGCACTGAGTTAGGTTACAATCAGTCTCTGCTGGTCCCCTGTCAGTCTGTACTTCCTGCTCATGAGGAAACCATTGGTCATTGGAAGAGCTGCACGGCTACTGCACATTCATATATGTATGTTTTCATCAGAACCAGGGACCCGTACCAAGAAGCAGGTTTTGTTGGAACTCTGAGTTCATGAACTCCAAATTCAGCAAAACTCTGAGTTTTCGGTTTCAGAAAGAGAGGTAACTTAAACCCGTGAAAGTGGGTGAAACCAAGCCCGTTTCAAGAAGCAGGTTAAGCTGAACTCAGAATCAATCACTATGGTAACTGAGTCTGTGAACGAAACCTGGTCGGTAGCAGGTTTTCTTCAGGAAACTTAGAGTTCTCTGTGGTCTCCGCCCCTTTTTAAAGTGAAAGATGTTCAAATATGAGTTCCTCATTAACATTTAGAGAACATTCACATTGGAGACGTCACGTTTCCACCACTCAGAAACCAGAATGACATGTTCATTCATAGAGGATCATGTAGAGAGGAGGCTGATTAATCCAGAGGAAATGTTATTTACGTCGGTAGAGGATTTGGAGGACACGAGTCGACTGACTGGAGTTTCCCAATTCATTTTTATTTCAGCGATATTATAAATAGTGGGTTTTTTCAGGGACTCGCTATTAAAAAATACAGTTTTCTTTTCCTTATTTTAAACCCTTAACAATAGAAATTATGGAATGTCAAACACCGAGAAAGCATCTGAACTCATCTCCCATCCAGCTCTTGTGTCGAACATTAGCTCGGTTGTCAGCAACGCTGCCTCTCTCTTGGGAGTTTGCGAGTTCGATTCCCGGCTACGGAAAGTGTTTTTATGCTTAAAAAAATAATTTGGCGAATATTTTTCAAGTCTTGAGAATTAAAATTAAATAAATACTTTTTTAACATATGCCAGGCAGCTACAGTTTCTTTTTAGCGTGCAGTGATATCCGTGTGTGTAGGTGGGGGTGGGGTGTTACCAAAACTGGTCATTCATACGATTACGGAGATTACTGGTTAAATTAGTAACAGATCAAAAACCATTCCTTACTCAGCGAGTGACAAAATAACCTTCCTGACATTATTTATTCATTATTAGAAATGATTCAAATAACTGCAGATATTTTCTCTCTGTTCTACCGCTGCAGCTGTGTTGCTTTTCTTGCAGTAAATGTTCTCCTATAGTCGCATATGCTTGAAGGAATTTATCAATTTCCCTCGCCGGAAGTACGTAACTCAGCTGTTTGCTCCCGTTGCCATGGTGAATCATGCTGTCTTTGCTCCATTGATCAGGGCTTTTTATGGTCGCGACGCTCACACCTGATTCTGGTTCTGACAACTTCAAGTTGATTGAATCAAACATTTTCAGCTGTTCTGGAACCGAAAACCCTGAGTTTGAGAATTTAGAGTCCAGTGACTCTAAGTTCAGGTTCGAACTCTAAATTTGTTGAACCTGCTTCTTGAAACGGGCCCCTGAACTTTATTTTTTACAGAGACACAGAAGTACCGCTGAAAGCGCCACCATTAGAAGGTAAAGATAGTCATGAAAAAAAAAGACTGAGTGATCCATAGACTGTGTAATAATTGGACTTAGCAACCCCTCCCCTGTCATGTTCCAAATAAGAAGTCCCCGCTGCAAAAAGGCCAAATCCTTAATCCTTGAATTTGTGAGGGCCGGAGGTAATGCATTTCCTATCGGTGACACCTGTTTGGTCCATATAAACCAGGTGTGTCTAAAGTCAGTCCTCAAGGACCGGTGTCCTGCATGTTTTCCAACAACCTGCCATTGAAGCTCCTTATTGGCCAAACACACCTGATCCAGGTAATCAGCAGCAGATAAGGGAATTTCTGGAAAACCTGTTGGAGGTCGGCCCTAAACGATCTGTGGAATGATCTCGTGAACCCTGATATGGAGACATGTTTACCTACTATGCTTTTGTAGAGTTCATCAAAATAAGTAAACCTGATCTCTCAACATCATCTGTGTCTTCCATGCATTGTAAAGGAAATATACAGACAAGCGATGAGGCTTAAAACTTGACGTAGCCCCTTCCACGTGTAACATTTTGGGGCAAGCATTTGAGCCAGCAGAAACAAATTTAACACATGAATCGTGTTCGGCAGGACTTGAAGTGTTGAACTTTTCTTTCAAGAGTGTGACTTAAACTGCGGGGCAACTATGATTATTTTCTTATTTATCAAGCATTTTTTGGCTCCTATACTTATACCCCAATACAACTTATACTCCTGGAAAATACGGTATTTAAAAAACATTTCCAGTGGCCTTTATAGTTAAAAAAAACTGTCGTTCTCTAGAACATAGTTTATGCAAAGCAGCAGTAGTTCATTAGAAATGTTGTGGGCGGGACCTTTGATGCAGAGAAACCCCACCCCCTAGCCACACCCCATTGGAGCAGCAAACACCATGTCATTTTAAGCTTAATTTATGTCCTCCATCGTCACAAGAACATGTTGAAAAACATCATTTTCATCAGAGTGGGTCTTTAATGCACCACATGAATCAGGAACCAGAACACAAAGGGCAACTGCCATAATGAAACCGAGGCTGTAAATATTTTGCATCAGCTGCTCTATATGTTGCAAAGCTGCAAACTCATCTCCCACTGACATGTGATTAATAAGCTGCCACATCTTTGGCATTCTAGTGTTAATGACTAGCTGAGACGGTGATAGTGGTGTGGTTTTCCCCTTGTGCATGTGTGTGTCATTGCGACCAAATGACAATTCATGACAACTAAGATGATTTCTGAAAGTTTTATTATTTTTTCCCCATGCAAAATGTCTTTGTCATAGCAGATTATACAACTTGTACTCCAAAAAGTACAGTTATATAACACACTGCAGCTGGTGTAACATCACCATATAATGTCGGAAATTCTGGTTTTGTCTTCATATGTTTTCTTTTAGCAGTAAAAGAAATCTAAGTAATTATTATGATATTTTTTTCTATTATCATATTCATTTATAACAGGGATATTTAATTAAATGGTTAGGTTAAGTCACTCAAGGACAAAATAAAGACTGCATTTAGCTGATCCATGAAGTTTTTCTTTGTCTCTGTGACATATTTTTATGTAGCTTTGCAGATCCATGCCAGAGGACATGTACATCAACGGTTTAAACAAATCAGTTTGGGGTTGACTTCTAACTATCTTAAGTAAACCTCAGAATTTACAAATCATTTCAATAATTTCGAGAGGCACTTGAAAAAGTGCTGGAAGCCTTGTGATAAAAAAACCCTGTAAATATTAATATATCTGAGATCTAAAACTCAAACATCTGCCAATGGGAGGTTCTGACGGGCTAACTGTTTTGTGTACCTGAGACCGACATTAAAGGCTGATAGAAGTATTTTATAACTGTAAAATGAACCAAAAACAAATAGGAAAAGCATCACAAGTAAATGAAGGGTGTGCACCTTCAACATGAGTTACAGAAAAATATATGCAAAAAGTGTCATTGTGTGAATCCTTAAAAGGATGTTGAAATACGTGCTTTTCCAGCAGGCTATAAGTTAGCTTTGCACCAATTTTTCCATCTTGTAACAAATTAGGAGAGTTCAAGATCATTACTAATGTTAGCTGAGCAGTCAGTCCTATAGTTGTCTCATATTTAATATCTTTTTTCTGGACAATATGTAGAAGTAAATGTAGAGAAAATGGTTCACAGTAGGACTGAGCGACATGATATTTTTTATATCACGATATAGTTTTTTCTAAATTATTGCGATAACGACATATATCATGATATGAATGAAATGACTATATTTGTCAAATTTGAACAGTCTGTAGCTCAAAAGAAAGATACTATTAAATGAACTCATTTTGACAGCTATAGAAGACATTTGGGACTTTTTAATGATACCAAATGTGAAGAGCTGGGTCTCTGGGAATTGTAGTTTTTGGTGAATTTAAAACATTTTGACAGGATTTCTTTCCTCTGGTCGTCCGATAAGGAGAAAAACAGACTAACTCTTTGGGTTATCCTATTAACATTTCAGTAGTTTCTGTCTCATTTAGAGCACTTTACCCGTCTGTCTGCTGCTTTGAGTGAGAAGTTTTGCTCTCATGGAGTCAAAAAAAAGGAAAACACAAGACTGACGGGCCAGTTCAGTTTAAAGGCCATCGCCTCTGAAGGGTGAAAACAGCCATAAATAATGTGTTTTGTACTTTTTACACATCATCTAAAGTCACACTAAAGAGTTATTTGATATGTATCCACATTTTTGTACTGCATTTTTCTTCTTTTGAATGAAACTAAAAGTGTTTTTTGTATCGTCAAGACTATTTAAGTTATTTTAGTTTCTATTTTTGATTGTGAGTGGAAGAGAGAACTGAGATGTAGCCGTTCTATCTTCCTTTAAACGACTTTTTAGTTATTTTTAGGTCCTTAACCAGTTTATAGTGCTGTAAAAGACAGGAAAAATATGTTATATGGCAACAAAAATGTTTCATGAAAGTAAAAAAAGAAAGGGAGAGAGAGAAAAAAATTCAAAAACAATCTAAAACCATATTCAAATTCAAATTCAAATTAATTTTATTTATATAGCACCTTTCCAGTTAAAAAACAGCTAAAAGTGCTGTACATAAAACAAATAAAAATACAAGAAAAACTATACCCCACACATGCAATAATATAATAAGATAAGCCCCTCATAATTATAAAAACAGAAACAAACATAAAATAGAAAAGCAAGCAGATCACAAAGGAATAACCTGAAGGCGCTGCCACCCTGTCCTCCTATTGGCTGGAGTGTCAGCATCTAGGCAACATGAGGACGTCCCGCTCATCCCCCGCACCCTCCAGCCATTCAGTCTCCTTGTAAACCCACAATTAGAAGTCTCAGAAATTATAAGAATTTTAGTATCATAGAAAAAAAATGCAAATTGAGCAATAAACTTTGAGGGGGATGAAATATCTAAATTCCATATTGTTTCTATTTTAAATGACCCAGATTTTTTCAAGTTTTAGAAACTACAGCTTCGTTTTAGGCATAAACTAATTTTATTTTTTATTTTTATACTAAGTGCATGTTTAGAGAAGTTACTGTACATGGTACACATTTTCTACAAATACTTTAAATATCACAGTGTTAGAGGTCAATGGGGTATTTTTTTTTCTTCTAAAAGGTTGCTTTAAAAGTTTAAATGAATATGAAGTGAAATACCAAGCAGGTTTTCTACAGCTTAAGATGTGTCTAAAGATAATTTACAAATTATTTTCGTGACGAGTATTACACCTCAATTTTGTTTTGAAACCGTATGGAACAAAGAGAAAAACTATAAAGGGGAAGATGAAGCACTAATGGCCATTATTCCCATGTTAGTTTCCACATCTATGCACCAAAGAGGTCAAAGCTCCAGTCGCTGGGGTCCACATTCCACATTACGCTGAAAGGAAAATGGAAAGCATTGTAAATGAGCAAAACATAAATGAAATACGGTTCGTCTAAAATATGATGATACTTAGGATTAATACATAATTCATGTGACCTTTTCGGTCTTTTAAAGCATTTCCCTTTTTAAGCATTTCCCTTTTTAAGCCACTCTTTCGGGTGAGGTGGGAGGGTTTCATAGCAACTGGTCACTGGGGAACTGTAATATATATATATATATATATATATATATATATATATATATATATATATATATATATATATATATTTGTGAGATATGTTGTGTAATAAAAAATATTTACACCAAACCTAGTCACATTTTAAGAAAGTTGTTTTGTGTAAACATGCACAGTGGAATTTTAGAAATATGTATTTTGTGTAAAAAAAACACATGTGAACACGACCCGACCAAAGAAGAACGTCTGTTTCTGTTCATTTGCATTTTTCTATCATTTTGCCATAAAGGCTTCATTCAGCCAGAGCTACTGCTCACATAGAAAGGATTCAGATTTAACTTTTAAGGAAAAAATCTAATTTCATTCATGCTCTTCTACAAATATTTAAGGCTAAAGCTCACTGAACGTCTGCTGGACATTAACCCTCGGTAATCAGTTTGCCAACCACATCAGCTGTTTACAATCACATAGAAAATACACCAACTTTCTCCATTGTTAACATTTTAAAATAGTTAACATCTAAAATTTTGTGATTTTTGCAGTAATAAAATAACATTTACTACTCACATTTGACTACTCACGGTAGTTGTGGAATAGCTGATAGAAAGATGGATGTCAAGTGTTTCCATAAAAACTGTTTTTAATAGAATTTATCAGAAAACATTTTAAAGAAGTAAAAAAAAGAAGAAAAAAACCCTCAATAGCTTTTTCTCACACAACTATTACTAGAAACTTTAAACCAGCTGACATCTCCACATTTAAATACCATTAAGAGAAAATTCAGGTCTTCTGAAACATGTGCAAGCAGACATGTTTTTGGTTAATTTTAAGATACTTTTGGGGATCCTCTGACAAAATACACATCTCAATCACTTAACTTGAAATTCTTACTGACTCATTGCTTTTTTCCTTTTGTTGCCTTTCAAATAAAAACAGTGTAAAATTTGCTCATGAAAAAAGGAAATTGTGAGGGTTCAAACAATTTCAATCAAGTGGTTTAATTTTGGGGAATTTTTTCCCTTTTTTGTCTCCTTTTGAGCAAATTTGTAGACCTGAAGTTTTCCAGAAAACAGAACATTTAATTTAAAACTGCACATGATTTGGCTTAAATGAACATTTTTCTTTTTCAAACTAATAACCTGTGACCTTAAAGGGTTTTTTTTTTTAGAATAAACTTTAGAAAGTTGGGGACTTGCCCTGTCTTTCCTTCCACAGCAGGTGCAGGAAGTTGGTAGGATCATTTCTTTGTGAGGCCATCAGTCAAACCTTTTCTGTCATGCAAACCAAACACAGCGACATTCTACAACCTCTCACGGGGCCCCTGTCAGCGGCTGCACAGTTTTGGAAGACCCCCCTCCTGCACACTGGTTAGAATATCTTCACCTTGTACTCTCACTCCTACATCTGCTTCAGCTGAGTGATAGTTTTTTATTCGTTGGCCCAATTAATTTATGACTTATCTCTACCTTTTTCTTTGAAGCTCAGTGAGGGTTCATCTCTGGACCAACAGTGATCCTTTTTTTTTGCACTCATTCAAAGGTCAGGTCCTCTGGAATGCGGATCTCATGGCAGAATTCCTGCACATATGTATGGTGCTGGTGTGAGTTCTGAGCTGTAATTGTGCATAACAACAGATGAAGGAAAGGTGGTGGTTTTTCATTATAGGTGCTTCACCTTCCTACCAGCAGCTAGAAAATTTGAAGGAATATTTACTCCTGACCTGAAGCTGTGATTGTTCATCCTCCTCAGCTGTACTTCAGGAAATGAAGAGCATTCACCAAGCTACTGACCTTACTGCAAACTTTTAACCAAAACTATTGCAGGATCAGCCATGTCATGTCAACCTGTAACATCTGCTTTTTGACTCTTCTGCTGTGCTGGTTAGAGTGTATCAGGCTGAGGTCGTGACCTGTCGGTTCCTGGTCTGACAACTGCTAGTCGACAGCTGCACCCTGTTTGTTTGACAAATTCTTGAAAAAAACAATAATATATTAATCCTGAAAAAATAAAATTTACAATGTGGTATGAATTAAAAAAAATGCTCTAATGTTTTTTTTTTTTTTGTGGATGATTTTGGAGTTATAATCCCACTAACTCTCCTCATGTTTCTGCAAAGTTTGTCTACACGAGTGACAATTATTTTATTTTATGTTTGGACTAATTTAGCCCATTTAATACATAAAATTTCTAAATAGGAACTTTTCTTAAAGTGGGATTGGATGTAAAGATGATCTAACATTTGACATGTATGAAATGTCGCCCCCTGCTGGCTGATTCAGTTGTGTTGAGCTACAGAAAAGTTTTGCCTTGAATGTTTTCTCTCCTATTTATATTATTTCACACATTTATCACTGATATAAAAACGTAAGAATAAAAAGCCATATTTAAAAAAAATATTAATAATAAAGATTTCACAGACAACCACAGCATTTTTAGGTCAATTTAATATTGCAACTCGCATTTTAAAGACAGCGTCTAAAAATGGATAGACCACCAACAGAGAAAGCAAAGGCAATGAGCTGCAGTTCGAACAGACCTTCATCACGATGCAGAGGTTTACCACACGGACAGAAAATAAGTCCAGTGAAAAAGTCTCATGTTGCTCTGCTTAATGCACATCACATCTCTCACAAATACTTTATGTACACACAAAGAAAGACCAGAAATGATCATTTCAGCTCCCTGCTGAATAGCACGTTAGCACTTTGTCATAGCATTTACATACAGCCAAAAATAATTTAATATCTGAGTACCAGATGGAGTCACTAACTTTAAGGAAATACACAAAAAAATTGTTAAACATTCAAATACTTTCCAAAGTATTTTCTTAATTTCTTATCAACAAAATGGCAAAAAAAAAACATCAGGAATAAAAGACTATTTGTTCTATTGTTGTTGTTGGCTCAAAGCAGGCACTAAGGCATCATGTTTGTGTGGTGTAGCTTTCGAAATCATTTTTCTAGGCCTTTCTCTGCTTCAATCTGTGATTTAATACTAATTTGTGAAAAATCTCTTTTATGACTAAAGCAGTAAAAACGTTTTTCTCTTTAACAGGTTTTTTAGCAAAAGGTCTCTGTGATGATGTGCTTTAGGGTGTACAGTCATTTTTAGCAAAAATACATCCTGCTGTCTCACAGAAAAAAGGCAGATTTAAGCAATATTGTGTCAATGTTGAATGTTTTTCTTATAAATTGATGTTACAAAGTTTGTTTCATGGGCTTTCATGACTCTGAACAGACATCTGCCTGAATCCCTCATCTTCAATGTGAAATTTATTAACACATTACGGTTGAAATGATTCAATTATTATTCAATTACATTCATGTTGGGCTTGAATCTTGTTAAAAGTGAAAAAAATGTAAGCCTCAATATCTCCTTTAATGTCAAAAGCAATCCAAAGAGCGAGAGGTTGTTCAGATATTTCTTTACAAATAAGATTAGAAAAAAAACATTAATATCATATTTTAGCAAGCAAGAGAGGAATGTCACTGTCAATACATAAATACATTTACAATACCTACAACTTTTAAAAATATCTTGTCACTCCAAAATAACACTTAGATAAACATTTAAGGTACAACATGTACAATAAAAGTAAAATTAGAGACAAACTGTAACACGTTGTGATGAGGGAATTTAATATACATGGGGTAACATATACATTATTATTTTAGCTTTTTTTTTCTTCATCCTCTTTCATACTGTAGCTGGAGTTGGACAAGTGCATAGCAAAATAGAAGATCATTTGGCCACAAAAAAGAAAATAGCTTTAGAAAAGAACATTAAAAAACAGGTTTTAAGGCAAATCTCATCATTTAAAATTGGCATAGTCTGAAAAAATGTCAACAAAGTCTTGTACCACCCTGTAGCAGAAGTCATATTGCTCCTGCAGGGAGAAAAAACGAGTCAGATAAGATAATAGGCTATGAAATGAAAAATAATGAATCTTCTGGTTTAGATGCTTACCACAGTTTGGACCATATGAGGCCTCTGCATGCGTAAACTCTTCACAGTCTGAAAGACGTCCATCAGGCCTTCCGCTTTGACTCGTTCCAAGATGTTACTCAGTGCAATGAACGTACCTGTTCGCCCTGCACCCGCACTGCATCGCAGGAGAGGAAACTTTCAGAAACTAAAGGTACTCAAGTCTCATGCATTTGCTGTTCGATGTGTGGTGCCGCTACCTGCAGTGTACGACAATGGGATGGTTCCCAGACTGCTGCTGCTGCCTCTGCACGGAGGCGATGATGTCGATCATGCCTTTCCCCTCGGCGGGGATGCCGATCTCCGGCCACCCGTGGAAATGAAAGTGCCTGATCGTCCTCGTCTGCTTCTCCTGCCAGGAGAAATGTCCCGATGAGTGAAATTATGACACTTGTGGAGGATAATTTATCAGCAGTCTGAGGCAGGGATGGTCCCTAAAAAATGATGTGGATCAAAAGTAATAAAATACACGAGATGGGAGTCTCATATTTTGAACACTTGATTTTAAAAATATATTTGTATGTATACATTCATATAAAAAGACAAATAACAGAAAAAAATCCACAAATTAATGTAGCAAATGCATGAATTTCTTGAACTTGTATTGGGGTTTGAGGCTTCACTGCACCCTCACAGTTGGGAGAGACACTAACAAGGCTACTTTACCCTAAAAGGTCATAATGAGGCGTGAAAGCCTCATTATATTTGCCCGGCAGATAATGCGAGGATTTGCTTACCGGAACAAAGGTTAGTACCAGATCTCGTAGACTGAAAGTTTCACACAGAGTGTCTCCTTTCAACTCCACAATGTAATCTCCATAGGTGACCGAGTCTTCTGTGGGCCAATACTGGAAACATTTGTCCTGCAAAAGACAAAAAGATCATTTATTTTTTAAGATATTTTTGTTGTCAGAAATATATTTAAAAAAAAGAAGGTAATGGAGGTTTTGGCAAAAACAGCTCACCTGCTCCCTCTCCTGGAGCTCAGTGAGCATGACAATGGAGTGACATTTCCACTCCCACACCATCCTCCAAAAGTCCTCCACAGTGTGAGACAGAGGGCCTTGTGTGGCAATGAAGTAGTCCTTCTGTCTGTATCCCTAATTCACCACAAAAAAATATTTTATTCATCATAATAAATCATCATTAATCATCAAGTAAAGAAACGTGTGCTTACGTCTATAAATGATGCATTGATATAATCCGTGAACTCTTGGCCTCGTCTCATTGAGAGAATAACTCTATTAAAGTCATCTAAAGGGGGACATAAAAATGCACATGAGGAACATTTTTAACAGAAACTGTAACAAAACGCCTCTTCCTCAAACTCTTACATGGAATTATTTGAAGAACTCGGTTCTTCTTCATGTTGGCAGGTAGGTTCCCCGTTCTCATGTTCTCCTTCATTATTCGCATGTTGGTCAGTTTCTGAGTAGAGATCAAACAAACAAATGTTCAGGCGTTACATAAACTGACCTTTGTTCTAATAAATCGTATAATTAACTCGTATGAATGTAACAAATCTGATATTCATCTCTGCTCTGTAAAAACTAAATGGTTATTAGTGTTCAATTTCTTGCTTCAATTGATGAATTTTGCTTCGTTTTGAGTAAAAAAAATATCAAAATCTTTCCGGAGAATCAGCAGGCATACACATAACTGTGGGAGTTCCAAGAAACTACAGTATTTCCTCAAATGCAAAGCACATTTTAGCCAGAAATGTCATTAATTTAGGAAAAGAAGAACTATGAAACTAAAGCCTCGTTTTCAGTGAGCGGTCTGGACCGTACCATTCCGCTAAGTGGAAACAAGGTTTTATCAGCATCTCTTTTGCTTGCAAATCACTTCAACTAATCACAATGTGGACTCCAAATTCCTACTTTAAACTCCTCCTCCAGGCCGACCCGGTCACCGTCTGCAAAGGTGTTGTGCAGCTTGTGCAGGTGTCCTTCTAGAGTGGACACGTCCAACTCTGTGTCTCCGTAGAGGTAGTATTCGAGCAGGGCCTGGTAGACGAATGAGTACTGCATCTGCAGAGATGATTTGTTGGGCACAATGAATGAGATTATTTGTGCTTCCAAAAGAAAACAGTCAAAACCCTGACTCACATCTGTCTGGATGAGCTGCGACCGCTGCTCTCGTATCCTAGAAACGAAGCCAAACACGTCGATTTTCTGCTCGGCGTGCATCATGTCGATCATGGCGTCTATGACAATAAAGGTTCCTGTTCTCCCAACACCGGCGCTGGAGACACACAAACAAAGAGCGCACAGAGTAAACACATTGCTCAGCTGATGCCTAAAAAATATCGAATGACAAGAGACAAAGAAAGGAACTTCTGTGCTTGAAAACATATCAGTGTCAATCACAATATTTTTCTCTGGAACGCTCCAGAAATGTCACTTATTTGTTTCCATCCAAACTGGATGAAATTTTTTTTTGTACCTGCAATGGACCACAATAGGCCCAGAAAAGGGCGGATTCACTGCCTTGACCTTTTTGAGGAACTTAAGCATTCCGATGGGGGAGAACGGAACACCGAAGTCAGGCCAGCTGGTAAAGTGAAGCTGAGTGACCAGACGCGACGTCTTGGCGGCCTCGCTGGTTTGCTGCACAGTAAGCAGAGTTTTACCTCATTTATGAACGACATCATTTCAGCTATAAATATAAAGCTTATAGGGAGCTTTAACATACATATTGTACACAGAACTTTCGAATAGTGTAGTCCACCAGGACGGTGAAGTCTTCAACGGCCACCCTCACATTCCCATACGTCCAACAGCCCTGATCTGGCCAGTATTGGTGACACTTGTCCTGCAAAAAAATGACATCCAGAATTTATGCATTTAAAAAAAAGGTCACATTTAAAGTCCCAATTTGATGAAAATCATGTTTTTTTGATTTGCATTTTTCTTATGAAAGAGAACTGCTCAGCTCCAAAAGCCACGCCCCCTCAGAGGAGATTTTGGATTTTCACATCAACATGAAAAATGGCTTTTTAAGACATTTAGGTTGTGGGATTTTGGTTAAAACCTTAATAATCAAAGTTAAAACACAACTGTAAAAAAATTCTAAATAAAAATTGTCATGGGGGACTTTAAACCACATATTCACCCACTTTTAATGGAAAAATAAAACTGCAACCATGCACAAGCTGACATTTACTAACATGCCTGTGCTTATGCTTGAATTTCACAGCCAATCAATCTCCTTTAGGAGCGAGAGAGTGCTGAAAACAGTCACTAAGAAGCTCTGCTGGGTGATTATCACACTGCTTTTGAGGACTTAATTACACATTACACAGCCATTGATTTCAGCCCATTCACACGCTGATTTTAAATGGCTGCCAGTCCTCCTCTTATTGATCCTTTTCCGCTTTTTCTCATTCTCTCCTTGTTCAGAGTTCTGATTCACAACAGAGACGGCTGTAATTACAGCAAAGCAGCAGGTGTTGGCAGAGATTAGAGGTGTAAGGATGAGGAGTTTCAATGATACCATGACTAGACACCTGGTATCAAAGTCGAATTTGAGAAGCTGCATTGTGTGTACAAAAAAGAATAATAATTTTTTAAAAAAAAATACCTCTTTTCTTTCTTTTAAATTCGTCAGCATGACGACAGTTGCAACCTTCTGCTCCCAAACCATCCTCCAGAAATCTGCAACGGTGTCTTCCTTTGGACCTAAATTAATAACATAAACCAACAAAAATAGTATTTTTTTTAATCAAACATACATAAAAAGTAACTTTTACATCAAAAATATTAATTTTATTTACCTTGTGCAGCTATGAATTTGTGTTTTTCAGTGTAACCCTTGGAGAAATAAAAAATAAAAGTCAATAAAGGGTAGTTTCACTAAGTATTTAGGACAAAATATAACTTTTAACTTTCTTTTCTCCTTCACAATCTACTAGAATGACGTTGATTGGAAAGATTTAAAAGTTAAAGTACGTTAAAGATTTTGTATTTAAGTGTCGACGCCTCATGGGTTAAAGGTTTAAGTGTGAACTCACATCAACAAAAGACGCATTCACATAGTCTGAAGAGGGGTTTCCATCCAGCTGAGTCAGCACCACTCTGGAGTTATCATCTATTATTAAACAGAAAATGCACACAAGTCAATCTAAAGTATGACAAACTTTGAAGAAACAGAGAAAATTGTGAAATTCTTTATCCTCTTTTCTAAGTGATAGATAAGAGGATGTTTTCTAACACGTACTGTATCCTATACACAACACAGGAAGCTGCATACGGCACTACAGTAGACGGGCGTACAGCAAAGACAACACAAGTTCAGCCTCCCCAGAAGGTTTATCTCGACCCTAAATGTTTGTTCAGTCTTTCACTCTATCATGTTTCTTTTCAGTTTCAAGGTTAAAAACAAATCCTGATTACAAAAACCCGTAAAAAAAATAATTACATCTTTAAATCCAAATTATTTGGTCTTATTTTACACTTTAAAACATAAAAATGTAT
>NC_050530.1:12937668-12964851 GCF_002922805.2 Oryzias melastigma | reverse complement strand
CCTAAAATCTAGTTGACACCACTGAATAACAACCTTGTGGAGGTGTAAAGACAAGTAGCTTGTGTGCTGTACAGGAAACTGTGCGCTTGGTTTGACTTGAGACCAAAAGCCGAGTAAAAATGAAAGTAAACTCACAGGGAAGGATGTTGGGGTATCTGTTTTTCTCCTTGTTTTCATTCTTGTTGGCTTCCTCGTACGTCCCCTGGGCACTACCTGCCGGCAACGACTGCAACACCAAGTTGCATGAAAACAATCTTATTAGCAGCTAACAGTGGTTAAATAAATTGTTTCGATCATCAATACACTTCCTCCAATACCTCCAGACCTACGACTTCCTTTGTCTACACTGACAAACAACTCAAGAACGATTGAACTTTTATACGGTTAAAAAAAAAGCAAAGAGTCACGTATTATTTTGAGGATCTGCTTCGCATAGGACACAAATAGTCAAACGGTACTTTTTCATTCCAAACAGTGTGAATGACAACAGTATGTGTCATGGAATAAATGGCGCCTCTTGGCTCATGTGAATTTCCTTTAATAAAGATAAGCATTGTTTGATGAGAGCGCACCATGTAAAATGAGCAGGATAATAGAATTTTTTATAAGACTTTAATGCTATTCAAACTGAAGGGGATAAAGGAGCAACACCTCAACCCATAATGTAAAGTGTGATCGTTAGGGTTGCACGATATGATAAAAACTTGCGATTAGTAATCAATATAAAGTAACCATTTATCGCACAAACTGTTATTGCAATGATAAATTTTCGATTTATCATGCAGGTCTAGTGATCGTCAATTTTCCTCATACTCCAGCTTTAATCAAGCTTTAAACTAAAAGGGATGAACTTACATTGTACTCCTCCCTGAAGAGTTTTCCATCATCAGCTGAACGGAGTCTGTACTCTTCCTCCAGTTGCTCGACCGGGATGGGGGCGTAGGTCTTGGAGGATGATTGGGATCTTGGCAGAAGGACCACCGTTTGTTGCTCTGTTGAGAGATATGACAGTGAGAACATCCCCTCTGCTGCGTGATTGGTGTGGTTGATATGAGTGCATTGGGTACAATCCGTTTTATATTGACCTACTAACTAACAGTTAAAGAATTGATTTATTTTAGTATTACTATATTAATAAAGCCTTTATCTGCTCACTATGCATCAATTTTTCACTAATTTTCAAGCATTTAAATAAATTTAAATTTAAATAAATATATAAATCTTTGATTTGGAGTTTGAATTCCTCCACTGATCCTTATCTACCAGTTTGAGGTAATCATAAAACACAATCCTACATTTATACTCTGATTGGGATTCGCTCAGTTAGAATCAAGTTCTCACACTAGTTTAAGTTAGAGAACGATGACACAGAATGATGACATTTTGGTGCATGCTTGCCCACACCACTGAAGCATTTAAAGGTCATAAGCAGGGAGTCCAGGGCAGAAACCCTTTCCATCACCCTTCAGAGGCATTTTGTTATAACAGTGCAGAAGGTGTTAGTACCACTTAGCTACTTATACCACCACCCTGTGTACCTGACCTTTTGGCATAGTGATGGATAATGACTCAGTAATGTGTCCAGTCTCTAAAACACAATACACATACAGCACCACATCACATCCAATACAACAGGAAAGAACAACACTCAGATTTAGACTGTGGTTTGCTTTGAAGAAGTCGAATTTTATAGGAATAATGAAAAAAAATGCATTTAACAAAACTGGAACAAAAAAGAAAAATCTTACATAACTTTATCAAATCAAACTTTATTTTAAAAAAAGCGCTTCTGATACTTGCGCAGCTCGAAGCGCTTGACAGTTACTGTATGATACTCTTAGAGAACTGTTAAAATAAATATAGATGCTTTAACGTTTCCATTTACAAATAAATAAAATTCATCACAATTTTAGAATAAATAATAGAGTAAATCAAACCCTATAAAAAGTTGTTTTAAATGAAAAGTTAAAATCCTGTAGAAGTTAAGAAAAAAAATATTAGATAACTGCAAAGTAGTGAGTAGTGTTCTTTAACATCTTTTCATAACCTTAGATCTCCATAGATCTCATTTATTTGTCTATTTTTTAGTGTTTAAAAGTGAAACCAGCTCAGCTTTACAAACTACAGTAACAAAAAAATAACTAGATGATTGTGACGGTGGCTTCCACTGCTTTAGTATTTTTTCATCTCAACTTCAGGAAGTCTGACATGAGCGCGCCTGCACATGCGACAATCTCCCGAGTCTGCCTTACAGACGATATGTCAGCTGTCTTACCTTGTTCCTCCAAGATGCCATTTGGTACTTTTTTGTCAACTGCTGTGACAACCACTTTCCTTTGGTTTTTTAACCTAAAAAAACAAAAAAGAAAAACATGGAGTTCCAGAATAACAACACAAACGTATCTATTAGGGGTAAAACATGCAGAATTCTGAAATGATAAAAGGAGGATATCTATCTATTGATCCTACCATCTGAAACTTGAGGTAGTTTTTTTCATTAGTTGATGTCTACAAAATTCAAAAAAGTCAAAACTAGATGCACAGTTACTCCCTGCGTAGTTCTACATTCACCGCTCGCCCTGTTCTCACTGAACATGCGAGGGAGTCAGCTTGCTGAACTTCCTAACTGGGCTCCGCCTCGGTGACTAAAAGGAGGAAGTGTTCGTCACCGGCAGCTCTGCCCCTGAGCGTGGTTCAGCACAAGTCGGCAAAAAAAAAAAAAGCGCACGTGGTGCGAAAGTGAAGTAACGGAGTCTGTTCCGGGATTTTTTCTTTTTTACCTGAGGAAATACCAGGCCAGCAGTGCGATGATGATCAGCAGCAAGAGCACGACCAGCACAGTGGGAAGGATGTGGTGGCTGGAGGATGTAACATCTTCTGAGGAAGGAGAGGCAGAAGCAAGGGGAGGGGGAGGTCAGGGAGCAACGCCAACAAAGAGGCAGGAAGAATGGGCAAGGCCAGCAATATACACACTTAGCATGCTTAGCTTTAACAAACCCATCAAATAAATACCTGGAAAAACCAAATCAGACCGCAGAGCCGATTTATTAACTGGCCTCAGCGGTATTTTGTCAACACAGATAAGCATCATCCTTATTCCTCTATATCTAACAGAAAATTAGAGGCTCTAAAGATAGAGATTTGGGTTAAAGTCAAAGTTAGTTATTAGATCTGATTATGAAAGTGTGCAATAAGCTGTAAATTACTGTGCAGGGCTGCTGAGCTTCATTGTTATCTGGTAATAACAAAGCTGTAGAAAAGGGCTGTTATTATGCAGGTGCATTCACAGCAGCAGATATGCCCTAATCATATCTCTGCAAAAAGTGATGACTCCAAGGAGCAGGAATTTGTTGCTGTCACGCATTCTGCAGTCAGGCTGACGTTAAACTGGCCTTGTCCTTACCTTTTGTTTGGTTGCCGTTGCCTGTCGAATTGGACGTTGTTGTGGCTACCACCAGAAACATAAGGGGCACCATTGTGACTGCGGGAAAACAAAATGAAGGAGGATATTAAATTTAGAAGCAGAGATTTTCGGCAATCAAGAAGACGGGGGACGGATAATATCGCCATTCAGGGTGTATAGAAAAGCGTTTGACAGATCCGCGCGTTCATGACTGGGGTTTTCAAGAATGTGCTCCTCGGTGCAAAGTTCACAAGGACACAATGGAACAACACACTCATATCCTGGCCATTTATTAGTGCAGCCATAAATCCTACGTGCAGTTCTGAGTATGTCCAGGTGATGGCGCAATGCTTTAGTTTTTGAACAATAGGATGCTTTACATCAATGTAGAATAGTGTAAACCTTGCATCTTTAGGCTAAAAAAACATTTAAAACAGATTAATAGCTTAAAATGAAAATACTTTAAGTTATTTGAGGAATGCCTTAACTACCTGTGTTCATATTATTATCAGTTAGGAAATAAAGTTTTCACTAAATTGTCCCGATCCAGCTGTTTTCCTTCAGCTATTTCCGTAACAATGCCGTGCCGGAACACACGGGATTTCCAGGATATTGCTTGTGTAAGATTTTGGAAGTCTGAAAACACCAGCACAGCACAAACACCAGCAAAACCCGTCTAAAAATAAGTATTCACACTAATTTAAGCTGTCGAACATGTGTCTTTTCTTTCCTTTGATAACATCACAAAAACACAGAAACACTCTAACAATACCGCACTACTCGAACCTACTTTAATTAGTGTGGTGATCCTGTCATTTTCCTAGTCTGAGACTCACACCTTTGCCGTTTGCAGCTTTAAACACACATTCACAGAGCTGGAATGCACCAGCACAGATCTGCTGCAATCACACCATTGAAAAGGTTGCAGGTGTGCGAGTGAAGTGTGGGTGTCTGCGAGATTGCAGCTGCAGAGGAAAAGAAAGCAGAAGCCAAGGGCTTAGTCAATGAAGACACTGTTCAAGCCTCCACGTTGTGCCGCAGTGTCCCGCTCCGTGTCCAAGCGGGACACCGGGGGAATGTGCAGGCAGCCAACCAGAGACGGTGACTGCAGCAGAGAGTGAAGGAGCACAGGGTCTGGGTCAATAATATTTCCTGGAGCGATTAATAAACCCTGACATGTCAGGACCAAACCCTGTGGGAAAGACTGATGAGGGAATTCTAATGAGAAGATAGGAGGCTCTCTCTTGCGCTTTATCTCCTCTTTTGCTGTTGAAATGTGACCAGCTTGCACTATAGTTGTGATGTGGTTACTTTTAATGTTCAGAATACCAAATGTCTGTTTCTTATATTTGCAACAACTCAACGCCCAGCTGAGCGCTGACAGCTTGGCCTATGGCTAAATCTTGCGGCTCAGATTTGCTGCTTTTTAAGCAGCTCCCAGATCTTTACCTTCTCCGCCTCTGGAGATACCACTCCGTCATGTTTCACTGCTTTCCTGTCTGCCTTCTTGAGCGCCCCTGAGAATAATACTTACTTTCCTCCCTTTGTCCGGCACGCTTCCATTTCTTTGGAAATCCTTTAGTGCATTTGTCTTGAGCAACATAAATCACATAACTTGCATCTTTTATTGTTTGCCTTTATTTAATATGGGTCAGACTTGGCTACGACAGCTATCATCTCATTGTGAGGGCTCTCATCTATTGTCCTCCCTCCATTTAGCACTCAGCAGCTAGTCACCGAGCATTAGGCTAGCCATAGTGAAAATGGGTCATGGGACATGTCAGCCAGGACGGAGCTCTGGGGCGACCCTATTTTCCGGTAGAAGTCCTCTGCAAGAAGCTTTATGGATGGACATATGTCTTAACCAACGAGACAGGCTGTGTTATTTTTTTGTAGTGTAAGTGACATGGGTTACCTAACCATGAAGACAGCGCTGTGACTCCAGTAAAGTTTACTATAAATTACTGAATGAAAGGAATCAACTATAGTAACAGGAAATGCTCTTCAACGCCAACTGATTATGTAATAAATGAATATTATTGAATGTTATTACACCACTACAAACACC
Organism: Oryzias melastigma; assembly: GCF_002922805.2. NCBI lineage: Eukaryota > Metazoa > Chordata > Actinopteri > Beloniformes > Adrianichthyidae > Oryzias > Oryzias melastigma. Next base: position 12,959,380 of record NC_050530.1, on the reverse strand, counting down.
ATTACAATCCAACATAATGGATCATATATGAATGAAAATTTTTACTTAAAGTGAATTTTTGAAACTGTTATTTTTTTTTTTTTTTTTTTTTTTTAACTCTCATTTACAGGCTCTGTAAATAGATGAATATTGGCACTAACTATTTGAAAAATGGCAGTCTCAGCTTGGCCTACTGGCCATGTCATGACTGGTTTTTGCACCCTTTTGTCCATTCTCTAAAAGAAAATCAGGATTTTGTGATGTCATTTCCTCTAAAATGGCAACAACTGGGAATCTAAAGAAGTTTAAACCAGTTTTATTTAAATGAATCAAGTGATCACAACTTGTTGATTTTTTAGCAGAAATATATGCCAAATATATAATTTCTACCACTTTTTATAAGCAAAGCTTCACAAAAGTAGACCTTAAAACCAGGCAACTAAATTGAAAATGCATTATTTCCTGTTAAGATCCACTCCAAACTTCTTTTGAGCTAGTTATAAAGCATTTCCAGTGGTCTTTTAATTATAATTACCAAAATGTTATTTTTAACCATAAATCAAAAAACCAAACTTGGCTAATTTTCAAGTATAGTTTCTTCAGAGCAGCACAATTTTTTTAGAAATCGGGCTTGGAGGTATTGTGGGCGGGACTGTTGGCACAGAGCAACCCCGCCCCCTTTGCCCTCCCCATTGCTGAGAGTTTGGAGCAGGGAGCTTGTGGCCCGCACAGCATATTTTCTATGCCACAAATATGCTCTTTTTTGAACTTTTTTTTGTCTTCTCCTGATTCACAATGATTGGAATAAAGAAATACTCAAAAATGCAATTTTGATCTTATATTTGTTATATATGTCCTCTATCATCAGAAAAATGTTACAAGAACACTTTAATTAATTAATTTTAAGGGAGTGGGCCTATAAATTAAAACTAAAAAAAAAACATTCAATACCTACATTTAAAAGATATCAGAGGTCTAAAAACATAATTATTGTAAACATATTTAACCCTATGAGTAATTGTTATGAATTAAAATACTGTATTTTCCTCCATCGCTCTGTGAAAATAATAATGTAATAAAGAGACACATTTTTGAGCAGTGTCCTTCAAATCATTTGTAAAGTTTAAGAATTTGACACAACACACAGGGACGTCTGAATCCTCGCTGTTGAATAAAATATAAAACTTTGATCTGTGGGCCCTTGTGAAGCATGAATCATCAAAGCACACACGGTCAGAAGCAGGAAAAATCTCTGCATGATCTCAGAGAAACAGCTCATTATTGTGTGTACTGTGTAAATAGCACAAAGGTCAGCAAAGATTTGAGATTTTTATCAGGTTTTTTTCCTTTTTTTTGTTTGTATTTTCCAACATAAAAAAATAATAATACTTTTACAAACAAGATATGAGGTGTATTAATTGAAGCCTTAAATCATCATGTTCCTGGCCACACGTCAGCAGCTCCGGTTTGTTCTGATGGAGGTCCAGGACCCAGCCGGCTCTATGAGTCACAGCCCCGTCTTCACTGATTACAGTCTGCCTCCTGTAAATACCTGCATATCTCGCAGCAGGCAAACAATAATGTGGATATGCGCAGGTATCAGCACATCTCATTTCACATGAAAGAAACGGGGAATTCTTTTTCTACAGTTCACATGTGGAAAAAAATAGAGCGTTCGTAAATGTTTCTTTTTTTGGATCTAACATTTTAACTGAGAGGATAAGTTATTCTTCTTAAAGGCCCACTTTAATGAGAATTGTGTTTTTGTTGCCTGATCCTGTAACATTTTTCTCATGATAGAGAATAATTAAAATTGTGTTTTTTTTAGAACTTTTTTATTAATTTTTATATTCATTCAGATCCATCCACTTGCAGACAAATGTATCCATGTTTTTGTTTTCCTCTTCTGAGTTTTCATGGAAGCTGTATGGCTGGATACCTCTGATTTTGCCTGCCGTTTTTTTGCTAAGCTAATGTTAGCTTGGGCTTGTGAGGTGCTATAAGCTAGCAGGAGAGAGTTTAAACAAAGGCTAGGTCAGAATTATCTCCCTAATTTCAAACTAATAGAAAACTATATAGTGCAGGACTAACTAGTGCCATGGATTTTATAAGCAATTTTGACACCATGCTCACTATTTTTTTATTTTTTATTTTTTTAAACGTAGAGCACAAAGTAAAAAATTAGCTATAATTGTTTTTTTTTTTCTTGTTTGTTTTTGTTAAAAAAAAGTCACAATCAACTCAACAAATCAAACAAACTTGTTGGAATTAAAAGAAAAGATGGAGAAATTATCCGTCTTTGGCAGAAGTCCTTTCTTTGGCAGAGACAATGCTCCGTGCACTGTCAGTCCCACTGAGCACAGTTCTGTCCTTTCAGATACATCAGCAGAGGAATTTAAAAAACTAGGCTGTGGGCATCGTGGCAACCTGACATAGTGGCAGGCAGGATGTCCAGTAGGTGCCCTAAGCAAAAGCACTGGCAAACATTTGAGCTTTGCTGGTTTCAAACTAAAACCTGCAGGAAGTGGTGAAGTGGAAGGTGTCATACTTAATTTAGATCTCTCTCTTTTTGCCTAAGCAGGCTGACAGGGGTTTCTGTCTAAGCTAAAGTAAACGAGCCAATATTTCTCATGAGATTATACACTGATAATGCTGTCACGAAAGTGTGCATAAAAGTAATCAAATACTAAAGAAAGAAATATTGTGTTTCGGAAAATAAAAATCAAAACAGATACTTTCAATGAAGAATAACTGAAACAAAAAGAAAAGCTACAGTACAAAACTACTTTAAAATTATATGCAGTTTTGTTTTTTAAGATTAATGTTATGATATTCTTACCAAAGGAAGATACTATCGTGGTTATGAGTGGCTGACCACAGTGGTAACACAAGTTAACTTGCGGTTAGTTAATCCGAAGACTTTTTCATCAAAGGTAGAAAAGGTGAAGTCATGATTTGGCTAAATATGTGACAGCATGTTTGTGAAATGTGTCAGATACTCAAATAAAGAAAAAAATACTGATGTCGTTGTAAGAATGCTTTCTTATAGGTTGAGCAATCATTTCTGAATAAAAAAAGACTTTTATCAAAAATTTGTGAAGCTAAAGGTGACATATCCAGAAGTGTAGAAGTTCAACCCATTCTATCTGAAAAAACCTTCACCTTCTGGAAATTCAAGGCAAACGACCTGAGGTAGTCAAAAAAAAAAAAAATCCAGTGTCACAGCATTCTGTCAGATCTCATTAAATCATGTGAAAGGATAAAGGCGCTGGGTCAAGAGAAAATTCAGTTTTGGCCATTTCCAACAAGGTCACCATGCTCCTGTTGGTCGTCCTCAAACCATGCCTCCACGCTTCTGCAGTCTCAGGGGTTACGCAGAGATGCAAAACCTGAGCCAAGTCAGCTATTTTAAGGACACTGCACTAAATTCATAGCCTTGACTGAGGAAACAGTGCTGTGATATCCATCTGCTCTCACAGATGTTGCATACCGTGTAACCCACTCCGACAAATATTCAGTTTTGCCCTTATTTGAACTATGGCCGTTCCTGCTGCTCTTCTTTGAGACGAACATTCATAAGAGAATTCTGAGTGGATGACAGCGCAGACCCTGTGGACACACCATTCTTTTATGAATGATAAAAGGATAAAGAAGCTTGTTTAACATGTCTAATGTTGATGCATTCAACCTTTAAAAATATGCAGCAATTTTTTTATGTGCCATTATTTAATAATGGGCTTCCATGGTAACAAAAGCAGCAGTGCTGCCATCAACATAATACCTGTGAGGTACTGAACACATCTATGTTTCTGCTAAAAGATGCAATATAAACTTCTGCAGCAGATGGATTTGTTCTAAAGAATTTTTTTTTGTAAGAATTTAGGCACCAGATATTCTTAGATTGCTTACATCACATACAAATATTAGAAAAAGGTTTTTTTTTAATTGCATCCAGTAAAGGGGTCAAGTTCAGAAATTAATTTTAGATTGTGTTCAAAAGATGTTTTTCAGGCAGTTTTTAATATTATACCATAACTTTTAAAAATCAGTTTCATTAAATCAAAGTGAAATTGAACATAAATTAAAACAAATATCAAAGGTTTTCAACATACTATACACATATATATATATATATATAAACTGGAGCTTCTCAGTCCATATTGGGTTAAACATATGACTAATAGTTCAAGTCAAGGTCGGCAATGTCTCAAGTTGAAGTTAACAGAGAGCAGCTGCTGGTGGCAAAAGGTTACAGCTAGATTTTATTAACAGTTATGTCAGACTCAACACTTATGGTGACCTTCATCTTGTGTACACAACTTTTTCTTCTTGTTAAAGCAATAAATCCATATGAGTCAGAGTTTAGTAAAGAAAAAAAGAAGGAAAAAAGTTATTTTAAGCTGTTGTAGGTCCCTAAAGCTAGCAAGTGACAATAGACGCTCTGAGCAATTGTTCTTTTCAAAATAAAATGATAGGATTAGTTATTTGAAAGTACCAGGGTATTTTCTGTGACCATGTGACATATTTGTACAACATGTACAAACTAAACTGAGCTAATTTTGTTTTGCTGTATATTTTTTCCATTAAATGTCAGAAAAATGTATTCAGAGTTTAAAATTAATGCAGTATTTTAAGAGATTTGGGTTTCCTTGAAGACCCACTCCAATGAAAATCTCGTTTCTAACATGTTCTTGTGGCATTTTTCTCATAATGGAGGACATATATATAATAATTTAAGATTGAAACTGTATTTCTAAGTACTTGCGTATTCTATTCTGTGATGAATCAGTAGCAGATGATAAAATGCAGCTTGAAAAAACTCTTTTGTGATGCACCAATTGAAATGGATGGGCCAAAATCTCCCTGCTCTGCTCCATTGTGATACATCCATTTGTAGACCACTAGATCCATTAATATCTTCATTTTCCTCATCTGAATTGGCTCAAAACTATAAGGCTGGATAGCTTTGAAATTGCTCACCATTTTTGTTGCACTGCTAAGGTTATTTTGAGACTGTGAGGGGCTGTAAGCTAGCTGGAGAGAGAGGGATGATGGGATATCAGTGGAGGCTTACTTCTACACAAACAGTCTTGCCCACAACTCAGTCGAAATCCGTCCACTCTGAAGAAACTATGTCCTAAAAAATGACAAGTTTTTTGATTTTGACAAAAACCTGCATCATCATAATTAAAAGACCACTGGGAAAGCTTTTACAAAAGATTAAAATATGATTGGAAAAAGTGATAATCTCAGAAAAGGAACTTTTTAAATACATTTAAAAAAGTGCTAATCACAACAAATTTCTGAACTTTGAACCTTTAACCTCTCCTATAATCCATTTCTTTTTAATCAGCCAAACCAAAATAATCTCCAATATAATCCAGATTGGGCCTTTTTCTTCATATTTCTCTAAAGCAAACAAGAATACATCAATATTTCCTGCTATGATTACATTGTCACAAAGTAGAAGCAACATTTCTGTCTTTTTACAAGGATTTGTAAAAGTAGAGATGTATTGACATAATAAAAAAAAGGAACAAGCCATAATATGAAGGAAACATGCTTCCCCCTAGATTTTAACTGTGATTGTGCTAAAACATCCATCAAGTTCGATTACTTAAAAAGACTGCTTTATCCAGAGTAGCAGCCTGAATATCAATGATCAAAGCTAGGTTATCATCACCAGAATAATCGGGTCAGACTCTGCGGTATTTCACACCAAGACCAACACAGAAAAGCAGCTGCAGCACAGCGTTCCCTCTCATGTGCTGCTTCCTCACCCTCTGTGCTCACAGCATTGTCATTAATCAATTCTTGCCTCCTTCCCAGTGCACCCAGACGCCGTGGCAATGGTAATGACCTTGGGGACCTGCTGATACCTCTCCACAGTGTCAGCCTTCCACCTCTGTGTGAACAAATATAGCATCTCCCATGGAGATCTGAGCTCGCTGCCTGGCAAAACAAGGCGGGTTCGCTGCTGCGCTTGATGGCAGTTATGAGTCAATCAGAGGAGACGTTTTCTGGGTAAAATGGTGAAGAAAATACTCAGTTGGCCTAAGCGCCATACCAGGGTCAGGCCCTGTTGACTGAGAAATAAAAACAATCATGGAAAGTTGGAGCTTTTATCTGCTGTTTTTAAAACTACACATGACAAGATCACAAGTGACTAGTCGTAATCCTCTTAAAAACATTTTGTCAGTTCAAGCAGCTCAACAGCATGAAAACCACAGCTGCCGCAATCAAGAATAAAATCAAAAAAACACTGCACACGTGTGAAGCTCAATGTTTTTTTAACAATCTGAAAGTACAATTATTAGTTTTTAAGAAAACCAAAATGAGCTTTACTCATCGTAAGCCTCACATAGACGTGTAAAACACAATTATTGGCGTTCTAAGTAGAGGTGTCACATTCTAATCATCAGAAATAGGGGTCAATTACATAATTTCCTATATTTTATTTGGTTTGTTTGTTTCAGAAAAGTATTAGATTAGGGATTCAGTATCAGCAGATACTCAAAATCAATTGACTGTGGATCAGTCCAAAAATTCTAATTGGGACGTCCTTTGTTTTATGAAACATTATGCACAAATACAAGTTTCTACATGTCCAAAATCTGGAAAAAAACAGCCCACATTCAAATATCAATCAGCCATTGTAAGGCTGTCGCAAGTCATGTGACCCTTCTGTGACATTTTCTAGCTTTTTCCCAAAATTTTTCTAATTTTTACTGTAAAATATGAACAACTGTGTCTACTTTATACGCCAAGAGACTGTGGCTGTTTTCAATGAATTCAATATCAAGAGGCACGACAAGCTAACTGAGAATGAATGGTGCAAAAAAATGTATAATTTAACAGTCATTTAGGTAATAACATATTTAGATCCATTTACTTTCTATGTGAAGGAATAAAAAGTGTGCGATTGCAATAAAATGTTTAATAAATAGTTAATTTTCAATTAATGTTACTAAAATAGTTTTAAAAAATGTCGGGCCAAAGGGTTAGGCCTCAAATATTCTCATTGAATCTGGCCCTCTTTGCAAAAAGTAACCCGTATTTTAGTGGTTGGTGAAGAGTCACCAGGTATAATAAAGGCATCTTGTACATTGTTGATCATCAGCTCTGTGTACGTGTGTGAGTGTGTCACAACATCCATCTTTCTCCCTTTCTTTGGACTGCTAGGATTTACCCCAATAAATCTTTCTTAAAAACTCAAAGGTGGGACAATTACAGGTCAGACTCAGAGATAGCAGGAGCAGTTTGTGGCAGCTGGACTCCAAATGACAGAGGGTGCATCGGGACACATCTCATTATAGCTCAGCACTCCAACATTATCTTAAATGGACTATAAATAGGTAGCAGAAGAAGAAAAAAGATTAAGAGAAAAACAGTTGTGAAAGGTAGAAGAGAATGGTAAAGTCTTGTTATGGTGACATTTTAAGATCTAAAAATGATAATTTCCTCTTAATTTGGAGCCCTTTTGAGTTTGTTTAAATTGCTCCACTTGAATTTCAGTTTTCAAAACTCTTCTGGCCAATCGTGCAAACAGAAGGTGCTCAGCTCAGATGAAATGTTGGTAAAGTCTTGTTTGCTTTATTGTACAAAAATTACAGTGCATTTTAGTTGCACAACTGTTGCAACAACATGATTTAGTGCTTTAATAAATTCTTTTGTCCTTCCACTCAGTGCGCTCAAATTCTGCTTAATCTGAGGGGTGATTTCACAAAATAAAAGCCCAGACGAATATGTAAAATGGCAATTGGGATATACTTTTATTTACTTCCTTACGTCTCTGCTGCCTAACTTAGACGGCAACCTGTAACCAGCAGGAGCATTCAAATCTTCACTTTAAGATAGTATTAATAGTTACCAAACAGTAACCTTTTTGGGGAATATAACTCATTTCCACAAGTTTGCTTGCTCATCCGTGTGATTTCAAGCACTTATGAAATGTTCAGATGTCAAAAGCAAGTCACTAAACATCAGGGCTGAGTCACTCTGACTCAGCGGTGACCTTCTGTCCACTGGGGGCTGCTGAAGGAGAGATCCCAGTTATTTCCTGCAGGGCATGATGCACTTCTTGATTTATAAACCTCCTGTGTTTGTGCCTCATTCTCAGGGGTTTTTAGTGGCAGCAGTCCTCACTAAGTTCTCGCTTCTTCTGGCAAAAACTGATTTAAAGGAGATTTCCTGTGAATCTTTCTGCAGGTTGAGGCTCATCCTGCATATTTGTGTTATTAGTGCACATCATTTCTTCAGACAACAAGTCTACATTTTAGCAAAATATGTGAGGAATGCAGTCTTATTCTTGCTCTTCAATAAAGTTTAACTTCAATTGATCCATTGTAAGTTTTCTCAGTGGTACTTTAAATATGATTGTGTTGAGTTTTCTTTATATATGTCCTCAATTATGGGAAAAATGCCACAAGAACAGGTTAAAAACACTATATATATCAGAGTAAGTCTGAAGTGTTTGACATAGAACTAAATGCACCAAGAGCACTTTCAATAATTGCATACGTTTTCCTCAGGTAAAGATTTTTTTCGTTGTTTTTTGCTCTTATTTAGATGTAAAATACGGATCACCTGAAGGGACACTGAAGTTATATAAAAAAATTATAGAAGTTAAGTTGTTTTTTTTCTTAAAATTGAAGTTAAAAAAAAGTTTAATGATAATAACTGGTGCTAACCAGATAGAAACTTTAAATTTTTAACTTAAATTTTTAGAAAAAAAAAAGTTACTCAAATTTTTTGTTCTTGTTTTTACCTAAAGCATTTTGGTCAGTTACTATCTGGTGTGTACCAGTTAGTAAACAGAATTTTTATTTTTTAACTTCAATTTTTATACAAAACATGTTTTTACTTATTTTTTCTTTTTTTTTTTAGAAAAAAAATGTTCTTCAATTTTTTGACAATCAGTTTCTATCTGGTGCACACCAGATAGAAACTAGAAAAGAAAAATGATTTTTTTACTTTAACTTTTTAGAAAAAAAAAAAAAAATTACTTCAATGTCCCATGAGGGGCTCCGTAGTAAAAAGCATAATTTAACAAAGAAAGTCAATTTTAGTTATAATTTCCACTTTCGTCTGACAGGGGTTTCAGGCCCTATAATGTACATGACTGTTGTGCGTCAAAAGCTCTCTGCAACACTGTTAATCTGTTAATACAAACCTAATCAGACATCTTTTTTGTTTTGTAGCAGGAAAGCGAAGAAGCCCTGAAATAGCAACCATCTGATTTTTATGAGGAATTCCCTCAGTTTAGTCAACATTGAGGTAGTAAATTAATCTCTGACAACAATGTTATTCTACAATAGTTTTCACAAAGTTTGTGATAAAGTTACATAGTTGGTGACAAACTTAAATACTAAGCGTGAGGTTAGAGGCCATTAAACCCATCCAGACTGTCTCCCAATAGAATCATATATTATGTTACACATACACAGACATACCATGCAACTGAGAATCCCATCATATAGCTTAATTGCAGTGCCACTCCCTGTAAACACTGAAATAACAATGTTTTCTATTGTGCTTGTTTGAGTTGGAGGTTAACAGAGACCTAACAGAGGAAATCTGCAAAAGTGGGGACAGGGTCTAACCCCAAAAAACTCATTTCATTATGAGATAGAAGGTAGGGGTGGGCAGCAGAGGAGAAACCAGCGATCTCACCGCTGCGGGAGAACAAAAAGCCACTTGGTTCAGAAAGAGAAGAGTAGGAGGAAAAGAAATGAGGGACCGGAGGGGACAAGAGCCCATGGTGTGTGGACGAGGAGCCAGCCTCCACTGCACTGCAAGCACGTCTCCTCTGCAAACCAGTAAACCTTCCACTTTGAAAGGAGTTTGATAAAGTGTCTTCTGAATCATGACTTGTCCCCAGACTGTCTGCAGGGGAAGCAAGACCTTACTTCGACACTGCTCCAGTTGCCATGGCAAAAAACAGCCTTTTTACAGAGGCGGTTATTTATCTTCTCAAATCCCGACTCCCTTTTATTCTTCTTTATCACACTCCCGGCGACGAAAAAATAGAAAAACAAAACTTCTTTTATAGCCTGGTTCATTTTCACAGAGGAGGTGCAGCCGATTTGAGCGGCACTCTGAGAAATGTAGGAGGTTCACGTAAACATTGGCCACAAATCTCAACATATTTAAAAAAAACCTCTTTCACAGGATCACAGCCCACTTTAGCGACAACATTGACAATTGTGTAACATTGTTGTCGGTCTGGAGGAATATGAGTCATTCAGTGGGGCACCATAGTGAGCCTCATTGTCCTCCGTTCTAAGCATGCTTGTTACACAAATGAGGAAAACCCACAGACTCACACAGCACAGAGCTAATGGCCAAAGCAGAGAGCCTTAAGGAAAGCTTGCTTCTCTATTTAGAAAGGAAGTGCAACATCCAGCCATCAGACAGCTGCACAGACGTTGCATGAGGCAAATTGGCAATCTGGAGGAGACCTTTATGTTGTTAACAGCTTTTGACCTGGGCATGGAGGCAGGTTTGTGGGCGGAGCCGGAAAACCACATCTGGCTGACTTCATAAAAAACGATTGCAAGAAGTTCACAACTAATAATAGGATAATATTAAATTAAAAAAAGATACTACTTTGTGCATACAACATACACATTTTTGCACAAAAAAAATGCTAAATTGAGGGGACTTTTTTATTTCATGACCAGGGCTCCGTAACTAACAAAATACATAAGGCTAATTTAAAAATCTCAATGAAAGAATATAGAAAATAACTTTTCATGGCTAATATTTATTGGGTCACAATCACCCCCCAAAAAAGCGACTGTATCAAAGACATTCGCTGTGCACGCCTGTATTTGTGTGTTTCTGCACCGTAAGCACATGCTGTCCTCCATCTGCTGTTTGATTGAGGCCCTTTCCTTTCCTTTTCTGCGCCGGCAGCCAAGCAGCTAGTCTTCCCTTCCTTCACTGCTCTTCTCCTGAAGGGAAGTGAGAGCAAGACCGACACATACAGACAAACAGCCACGTGACCAAAGCTAAATCGCAGATTTAACGCACAAAAAGATACCCCCCCTCCCCCCCTGCTTTATATGTTCCTTCCGATTTCAACCATGGGTATTGCTTTCCATGTTTGCCTGCAAACATTTCCTGGATGGTTGCCTCATTGTCACATGCTTGAATTTGTCTCTAAACATCTTCCGTAGAACTAAAATATGCCTAATGATTAACAGAGTTACAAGAAAAAGTTAAAGCTACTGAATTTCCTTCCTTAAAATCAGTATTGAAAAATCCCCCACCAAGCACATCAGTCACAGTTTCCTATTCTGTTCAGTAAAAAAAAGAAAAAAAAAATCAGGAAAATTACTATGGTCCAGCTGAAAAAATAAAGAACTAAACAACCATTTCCTGAAAAGATCTGCCGATTTATATGCATAACAGACTGGCAGCTGTTGTAAAACAACCATTAACTCAAATAGAGCCTGTCTTGCAAGTTACAGCATCCTTTTAATAAACAGCATAGCGGGGAGGAGAGACTATGAGGAGAGAGCCGAGGATGATTAAGGAAATGAACAGATGGGAGTTCAAGAAGTGGAGGACACCAGACGAATATATACTGCGTGTTTCTTGCAAAAAGTAACCTTAAAGAGAGCTAAAGTAGTAAAAAAAAATAGGGGAATAACTGCCCCCCTAGGATAAATATAGGATTTTATAATAAAAAGAACTGGATATCCACAATACAGCGGAGCTATAACTCAATGCTAACAATGATCTACTCTTAAGCCTTCTTCCTCTCTCCCATGGTGCCCATAGGAGTCCTCACTGCACTGTTATAGCCTGCCTGCGGTGCCAAGGAGCAGAAAGTATAGCTTGTTTAAAGCAAATTAAGATTCATATCAGTCAAACCTGCAAATGTACCTGAGCTCAAAGCCTTGAACAAAGAACATTATCAGTTGAAGTAGTATTGAATGAAACAGTGCAGCCAGACAGTAAGAGGGACGGGAAAAGACGTGACAAATAAATGGAAAGAAGCATATGGCCAATGAGGACTGAAGTGAAACAGAAATGTATTTACAGAGTTTTGTAAAAAAGTGTTCCAAGTGGTCTTTTAATTAATGTGTCGGCCATTTTTAACCCAAAATTTGAAAATTGTGTCATTTTCTAGAACAGGGATAGGCAACTCCAGGCCTCGAGGGCCATAATCCTGCATGTTTTCCAACAGCTCTGGCATGTTCTAGTTGGCTGGACACACCTAAACCAGGTAATCAGTCATGACTAGGGCTTGGATATCTAGAAATCATGCAGACACTGCAGTCCTTGAGACCTGGAGTTTCTTATCCCTGTTCTAGGACATAGTTTCTGCAGAGCGGCAGTACTTCATTAGAATTTTATCTGAGAGTTGTGTGCTAAACCATTGGTGTGTAGAAACCCCACCCTCCTTCCCTTTCCCATTACCAAGACCTCTGTGTGGTGAGCACGTGGCCTGCCTAGTGTTTTATTCTACTTTACAAATATGTTCTTTTTGAATAAAGAAATACTCAAAACTGCATTTTGAGCCTAATTTTCTTACTATATGTCCCCCATCATCAGAAAAACACCACAAAACCTGTTAAAAACACCCAAAACAAGATTTTTGTTACAGGGGGTCTTTAAGGTCTTAGGCTCTCAAAGGAAACCATCCCCTCTTTACAAGTTCTAAAATAAAATGAAATAAAACACAACCCTGTAGAAATTGTCATGAATTTAGTTGCAATAATTTTGTACCAGAAAAATGTTGTGAATCTTTAGCGTGCAAGGTACTTTATTATGTAAAAAGCTTTATATCTTTAGATAGCTACTTAAAAAAACGTATGGCTAACCTTAGCATGTTGACTTGTTCTAAGCTTTTAAATAATAAAATAATCTATAAAATACCTTAATTTGTTTAATTAAACAAGCAAAATGTAAACACAGTATCAGTTTTAGTTTTTCTTCAAATAGCTGCTGTCTCACTGCTGTTTCACATCATCAACCACTTCCCATTTAATTGGTATTTTTTAACACCAGTACAGATGACATAACCAGGTTAAGCATATTTCTAAAGAAGACTGTGTATGGTAAGCAAATAAACTGGAAAAATCAAAATGGTTTTTCATTAGGAAGACTAAGATTTGAATCCATACATTTTTTTTTTCATATACTAGTTCCAGTGTGCAAAATAAAACATGTTCTTACCTAGATGAGAGGTGATTCAATGTGTCCTTTTTTTTACATCCATAACAGCGGGTCGCATAGTTCTGACCAAGTCCGGCATAGTCATATTCTTGCTGTCTTCATCGATAGAGTTGTAGTAACTGTGACAGCTCTGGGAGGAGAGACGATCCTGGGATCCAGGCGTGGAGGACTGCACTTTCCAGTGAGCAGTTAATCAAGTAGCAACCAGCAGGAATTCTTAAAGAGCAGCACTGGATGCCTTAAAGGGCTGCTCGCCCCCTTCAGCTCAAGAGACTGTGAGAAAGACAGAACACATGTCGGATAATTAACAACACACCACAGTAAGACGGGTGATGAGACGCTAGAGGATGGAGCAAGGTGTCATGTACTTCCTGTCAAGAAAAGGAACATTAAATCAAAAGCAGAAGAGCACAAAGTTGAGAGAAAATAAATGCTTCCTCATAAGAAGAGGCAACTGTTAGAAGAACCACATATAGAAGAAAATACCAAGAAAGGTTCAGACACTTCATTGAAGAAAACAAAATCATTCATGGTGTGGAGAAATACTAAATCTTTTGCCATTGCTGAATATTTTCTTCTTTCCACCAAAATCTAATCAACACATACATGAAATAGTGCTAGCACAAAGTATACATGAACAGGAGTAGAGGATACCCAAGCTGGTTAATATACAACTGCCCCCACTGTTCTCACCCGTGAGGGAGAAAGATATACTCCGATGAAATGGAGACAAGAACCACAATTAATGTACCTGGGAAAGACAAGCAGCCAATAAATCTGGAGCAGTGTTTCTGCTGAACGACAAGGTTCTTTGTTAAATTAAAGAATGATTAAGCCTGCAGTAAAGGGCATTACATAAAAAATGTTCAATAATTTTACTTGGTAGCAATGGGAAGCATGCCTACTGATTGCTATGGTGACCAGTTTGCTTATGGCCAGCTAAAAGAAGGTGCTGTGAGAAAGAAGGGTTCTGTCTCAACTGTTTTTATCTATAGATTTGAACTATTAAACACTTTTCCTGGGCTATGATGGTGTAGTGGTTAGCCATCTGGCCACACAACAAGAAGGTCCTTGTTTGAATCCTAGCTGGGACCTTTCTGTTCTCCTTGTGCAAGTTTTTTTCGGGGACTCTGGCTTCCTCCCATAGTCCAAAAACAAGCTTCGTAGATTAATAGGTTGGTCTCCCTTTGTGTTTTGGAAGGATTGTGGCCCTCCAACAGACTGGCGACCTGTTCAGGGTGTACCCCACCTTCACCCAACAGTACCAGCGACAACCCCTTGACAGCATGAGGGATATAGTGGGTTGGATGGATACTTTGCCTGCCTCTACACCCACCAAGAACTCAAAATAAGGAGTTCCATGATTTCTTGCTCAGTGACATGCTTGAAGTAGACCACCAGAGTCAATGCATTGTCTCTCACAAGTCGTCATATATGGACGAATGGTTCGGCCCTGCTTTGCGTCACTTTTTGATTTTTTGGGTGTCTCCAACTCTTTGTTTTTTGACTTGCTGGCTGTTCTTATAAAATCAGAGGTCCCCAACCCTCGAGACACGAACTGGTACTGGCACCTTAATGCCTTGTTTCCACTACGCGGACCAGACTGGACAGGAACCGGCTGGACTAGACTTTTTAGTGTTTCCATTACAAAATGGACTCATTAATGGACCGACTGGTACCATTTCTGGTCCCCCGTTGGTCGTAGATCCATAGAAAAATGGAGTGGACCAGTGAGGGCAGAGTTTCTGTTGTCACACCTCACATTGATTGGTGGAAAGGTATTACAACGACAGCAAGCGTCCGACCAGCTCAAGATCCAAACCGTAAGTTTTGTCCTCTTTTTGGCTGTATTGTTCTTCGCCCCCTGCAGTCTTCTTGCAAGGATTAATACATTTTTTATATACAGTATTCTTCCTTATTTCGCGGGGGTTAGGGACCAGAGACATGCCAAATTCACAAATACGGGGACACAACCCCCCACCTATCCCCCTGATTCCATCTCACCCGACCCCCGCGGCCAAAGAATGTGTCTTACCGATCCAAACTCATCAAAACACTCCAGATTATTGAAGAACATTGGAGTATTGCTCAACATAAAGAGTTTGTTTTTTCTTTTTAATTCAGAACAATAGACTGATCTGCAGCATAGAGGCTGGCTTCAACCACAATAAACACCTGTTCTGGATTATAATTATCCTCTGTGGTTATCTTTTGAATTTTCTGTCTTTTTCTGAGTTAGCTGATGCTTCTTTTTCGCTGTAGTCGCACCGTTATGGCGCAGAGCTACTTCATCAGTCTACACCCCACATGTGTTTTGATGTTCCAACCCTCAATGGAAATGCTCACTTGAATGAATGGTCCTCTGACCAGAAGGGCTTACCTGGTCCATACCGTTCAGTAGAAAAGAGGCATAACCAGGAAATGATGCCCTTACCCGGTAACAGTTCCGCATCCGGTACCGCATCCCGAGGGTTGGGGACCCGTGATTTATTGGAAACAGCCAGCACGTCAAAAAACGATGAGTTGGAGAAACCTTAAAACATCAAAAAGTGACGTGGAGGGGGCCAAAACCATACGTTCATATATGACGAGTTGGGAATGAAAATGTGCAGCCAGATCATCCAAATTCTTACAGGGTGATGTGGAATCGATATATTAAGGCTCACATTGTTAATCTTTCTCAATATCCAAGTTCAGATTTGTGGCCTGTTTCCTGGATAGAACTGTGTGGGAGTACTTGAAATCAGATATAATCTCAAAAGCTCATAAATAAATGATGAGGTTTGACAGAAGGGGAGGCAGATCAAGCAAACTATTGAATAATAGAAGAACCTTTCTCTAATGCAATCAGATACACAGTGACACTCAGCAACAATCAAAGGAAATGACAGCCATACATGAAAAAAATATATTATTCATACATTTATAAATGTATATAAATTCATGAATGAATACATTAATTTGCTGTTTATCACAGCATGCAAAAGCTAAATCAACCCAAACAGATAAGCCTGAACAGACTAAAAACATAATGCTAAAGTGTCTCGCACACTTATCATTGTAAAAGTTATTTTTTGCTTTTTGTTTAAATTTTATTGTGCATAAAAATACAACTTCAACAAATTTAAAACGTCTTAACAAAAATGAAACCAAATAAATTGATCAAATATCTACTGTCAGTATAAAAGTTAGGCCTAAAAGCAAAGGAAATGACAGCAGAGTGTGCTGTAAAAAGAGGCTTCAACATATCACCTCCTCACAGTCACACCCAGTACCACAGTGCATGTATTAAACACCACATTTGCATCAATCATACAGTCTTGAAACATAAAACAACATCAGATCCTTGTGTCTAATTTGGTACCTTAAGTGTTCTTAACTATTAATTACCTCAAAAGCAGAAATAATTGGCTAAAATGTTAGTTGATGTTTGTTAAAGTATTTAACAAACATTTTACTTTAGCAGAATATTCTAGTGACAGAATATAAGTCTTTTTATATTTGCATGGATTATTACAAGTTTTTTTTTTGTTTCAAAGTAGGGGCTTGTATTGGCAAGAGCCTGGCTATACGATACGTATCGCAATACGATAAATAATTTGATATATCCCAAGACTATATAGGAAGAATTGTTCACTTTTTTCTAGAGTATGAATTAATACATCTGTAATTGTAATAAAAGTGTTAACTTCATTTTAATTAAGCATTAAATACTGCAACTGTATATTAATACTGACAGTAACGTGGCTCAGAGATTCAGTTCGGTACCATCACAAGTAAAAACTAAGTAGTACATGTCTCATAAGAACAAAAACCATGAGATCTTTTTGTTGTTTTGGTCGCGGTGTAGCGCGGCGGGGGAAAACAAAAGTACAACACTAAACAACTAATTAAATATTGTCTTACTCCATGAGAGACCTTTACTTTAAAGTACAGCTAAGCTTTTATGGAAAATTAAACAATTTGACTCGTCTTTGTGGTCAGTTTATTTGAGAGTTAAAGCTTAGGCTCCACTCAGTACAAATAAGATCTGCTATACAGATGCAGACTAAAAAGAAAAGCAAAGGTAAATGAAATCTCTCATTCAAGTGTTATTTCTCCAAGGCACTCCAAAAGCTGGCTCACATCGCAGCACGGTGAGAAATACCTGCTGGACAGACACCTCGATACATGCAGGTAGGCTCAAACAAGTCTCTCTTTCACCCTCTGCACCTCCGCAGGGTTGTGGTCAATCAGATTAGGCCATCATGCGGAGATCTCTGAGTACACCAACACAAATCCATTTAAAAAGATAAGCTCTGAGGGTAATGGCTGTGACAGGAGTACACACATACATGTATTACAGCAGAATTCATGTGGAAGTGAGAGATCTTTCTGTAGCTAAAGAGTCTGGCTGGTTAATCGTTGCAGTTCAAAAAATATAAATGCATTTTTCCATTAGGTCGCACAAAAACATGTTTAAATTACACAGATTATAATCCATCAGTTTGTGTGATTCCTGACTAAAGGCTGTAGAAGAAATTAATAAGATATGTAGAAATGGAGTGGAGAAAAATCTTTTTGAGCTGGAATTGAGATAGGAAAAATCAAGTAGGGCAACTCCAGCGATACTTTCAGTGTCAGTGCTCCAGATATGTTCAAATGAGAGAATGATTAATGATGTTTACAGGTGGACTCTAAAGGAGTAAAACGGAAAAACACATAATCTCACCACAAATTGCTGCTGTGAGGAAAAAAAAAATATTAGAAAAAAGAATGTTTTGTGTGTATGTGTGTATGTAATAAGATGCTGGAGGAAGACCCATCCCAATAAAAAAATATGTTTTTAACATGTTTTTGTGGCATTTATCTGATGATAGAGGACATATTTAACAAAAAAGAGCTTAAAATGTTGTCTCTGAGTATTTTTTTTTATCAAATCATACAAGCTCTCTGTTCCACTCCTTTCTGATACATCCAACTGTAGACAAATACATCCATATATCCGAGCTGCTCTTCTCATCTGCTTCAAAACTGTTCTTCTGGATAATTTCAATATTGCTCATAATTTTTGCGGCACTGATAATGTTATGTTGGGGTCGTAGGAGCCTGTAAGCTAGCGGTGGAGTGTGTAAACAGATGGATGATGGGAAATGGGAAACTATGTCTTAAAAAACAACACAAGTGTCTTGATTTTGGGAAAAAAACAGCATAATCATAATGAAAATACCACTAGGAATGCATTTAAAATACATCAAAAGTTGATCCGAGAACTTAAATAAAGTGAGAGAATAAGACCATATTTTTTTCATTTTCTGCTAAAAAGTAGACTTCTTGTCTCATGAAATGAATGCAATGTGCCCAAACAAGCTGCAAAGAAAGAGATTTTCTAGTTGAACAGGATCCAAACACACAAACACTCTGTCACTGTGATGTCATGCACGAGCTCTCCTGTGCTATTTTGTGATTGCAGTGATTCTGTCAGGGTCAGGCTGGGGCTAATCATGAGAAACGTATGATTATTTGTGAAGTGGCGAACGATCCCGGGTGTATCCCACCTTTCCTTAACAGTGGCTAGGATAGGCTCCAGCAACCCAGTGACCCCTAAAAGGGAAGTAGTAGACTTTAAAAAATGTGTGGATGAATGGATTATTTATGAGTACAGTTAAATCAGAACCAAAAAAAAGTTTTTATATTGAATTATTTTCAAATAATTGAGTCATTTCACTTATTCCTGTTTTTTTGGTCATTAAATTCATTTAAATAAAATTAGCAAACATCCACTACCAAACCTCAATAAATCTCTGATTTTTACTCCACAACTGCAAAGGAAAAAGTTTTAAACCTTAAACCAGAAGAAACTTTCTGAAGATGATAAATTGAACTGCAGCAAAAGCTGTGGGACTGTTTTTAAATTAAAACTTAAAATGAATCGCTGCTCTGCAGATCAATGCACCTATAGTGTTTGTATTCCTAATGGGACCCTTAAAACTGCAATTCTTTTGTTTTTTTTTTCTTTTGTTTCTTTTTTCCTCACTAAAAAGTAAATATGCAACCGATTATGCCAAATAGTGCTGTCATTTTTAAATATAATATGTCATACTATTTAATTTACTAATTTTGATTTTCATTGTGAGCACACAACAAAAGCTATGGAAATAAATCTTAAATAAAATATAATTTAATGTATATTTATTATCTGTGTCACTGTTATACGTTTTAGTGAAGTTATAAAGGTGTCAAGGACTATTTAATACTTTTCTTTATGGTCTCACAAACAATTCTGGTATTAAAAGAGGATCAAAATAAGCAAAAGAGGATCACTGTGACTCTAAAGTCACAAGACCCAGTCATGACTTCCAGTGTTTTTTTTAATCCCTGTTTTATCAGAAGCCCTACAAATAAAGAAAGATATTGTTTATCCCTCCATTAGCCATCCGATGCTCATTCGCTCTGTGGTGTCTCCCTTCTCTTCCTGTTCTCTCATCCTTTCCCAAAAGCTCGCCCTCTCAGGCGCCTGGGAGCTGCTCAGACAGAACACAGTTTGGATTAAAAATAAGCTCCCAGAGGAGGATTCCCCCACAAACTCCATGAACTCCATGCAGTAAATATTCACGACAGAGGAATTGTGGTGCTAAACAACACAAGGAGAAAAGCAAATCTCCCGACACAAGTATTCATAAAGCATCCTGTGTTACTGCGACGATGCAAACACAAAGGCGGGCAATAATAAGCATGTGCACCCACACGAAGAGAAAAAAAAGCTGTGGTCAACCTGTGCATCTATACATGAACCTAAAGCAGCAGGTCTAGTCTGCCTTCACTAGATAATAAAGATTTCATTTATTTAGCAAAAAACGGCCAATATAGTAAAATATAATAACCTACATCTGGCCATAAACTATAACAGCATCGACCTTTTTTATCCACTTTAGAAAATGAGGTCCCGTTTGAAGAGTATTAGAAAACAATAAAGAATAAAGACACTTTTATGTTCTTTAAACAGCTGTGGTAAATGAATGTGTTAAAAGCTAAGACTTCCACTCTATGGCCCCTCGTGAAACTGTGAAGCTGAATCCTGGTGAAAATCTTCAGGGAACGTGTGTGTTTTACTTTTGTATGAAGCTTTTCTACAAAAGGTTCAATATCCACAAGCAGGAAG
The DNA here is from genome assembly GCF_002922805.2 of Oryzias melastigma. Lineage (NCBI taxonomy): Eukaryota > Metazoa > Chordata > Actinopteri > Beloniformes > Adrianichthyidae > Oryzias > Oryzias melastigma. The sequence continues at coordinate 12,939,072 of NC_050530.1, read as the reverse complement.
TGAAGGTTTCCTGTGTGAACTGTGGTTCACTGGCAAACACATGTTATAAAATTAGCTGGACTGTGAGAACTAAAAAAGAAAGACAAAGAGATGAAGTCAGAAACACGAAATGAGGAAAAAAAAGAAATACTACTGAAACTCTCTATGATGCATGATGATAGTTTGATGATAGATGGGTGGTCGTGTCATAAAACTTCATAAAACGATATGCAAAATACATTTTCTTAGTGACTCAACACCAGTAGAGAGAGAAAAAGAATAATATTTATCTTTTTGAATAGTTTATCCTTTTCTTCTTTACTCTCGTGTCCATTCCAAGGTACAACAAAATACTTTCCAGTATTTCTTTTACATTCCAAATAGTCCTAAAGCAATATAGGTATTGTTAATATAATCAAAGCACAGCTGTGTCTCAAAAATGGCTAACAGTTACTAGGATAATATGGTCAATGAAAATATTTCACAACAATAGTATCCTACAAATCGGAGAAAGGATTTAGATTAGTAATCCACGTGCATAATCCAACCACACATTAGACTGTAAACTCATGCTGACTGTTTTAAAGTCCCAGTGTATACAGTAGCTCTGCTTAGCACCAACTAAAGACATATCCTGTACACACTGGTCCGATAAAGTCTGGTCCAATAAAGTCTGGCATCCACCATTAAAGGGATACTTGGCGTATATGAAGAGCATGAGATAGAATTAATATCCAATAAGCATAACAAGGGTGATAAACATCCATCCAAAGAGGAAACAATTCAGTCTATAATCCTAAAACCAAAGTGGACCGGAGAAACAAGCATCAACAGGCAGACTCAACCAGAACCAGCTGACAGAGAGTCATTGGGAATGAGCGACATGCCACAACAAAAACTATCGTCATGACCAGAAAATAAAGCAATAAAAGTACAAACATTTTATATCAAATGAACCGGTCTGTATATGCTTAATTTTAATGAAAAAAACGACTTTTTAACATGGAAGTTGATAGAAACTTCTCCCTTTTGAAACTAACCTCCAGTGGTCATTGGAGGAACTGCAACAGTTGGTACTTCAAGGTTGTTTCTTTTTTTTACCAAGGCTTCAACTTTGACAATTTAAACAAGAGAGAAAATAAAAAAAAGTATGTCTTCCTGAGAAAAGTGTATTGAGAGTAGTTAGGGGTTTTACATTATTAAAAGATCTGTAATTCTACTTCACGGATTCCACCTATTACAGATTATTTTTAGAATGCATCTCCCATGATAAAAAAAGAGAACACTATTCAAAAATATCACATTGGAATAAGTAATCTGAAATAATTTCAAACAACAAATATAAAAAAAAAATATTATATCAAGCATAATTTCAGAAGTCTACTTTAATTTAAGAGAAAACATAAACAATTATAATTTCACACT
>NC_050530.1:12911062-12937644 GCF_002922805.2 Oryzias melastigma | reverse complement strand
AAAAAAATTGCAAATGAAGAACAGAAAACAATCTCAATCCTGTACTTCCATGAACATACTAAGTATGCTTTATGTGGAGAAGCTATCAGGCTAAAATTAAAGCTGGCCTGCAGTCCCTGCTGTTTTTTATGAGGCTTCTGGCTGTGTCTGCTCCATCTGATGTCAGCTCCATTTTCATCTTAAAATCTGTCTGGTCAATCTTTAACACCTGCTACACTCATTTCTTTCTGACAAAAGAAACAGAAAAAAAAATGTTTCCTTAGTTTAAGATGTGAAAAACATTTTTTTTGTCAAGCAAGAAGAAAAATAAACAAAAAATAAGATTTATTATCAGTTAAAGGGACATTTAGGGGCGTGTCTTTTTCATCTATCTGTATTTTTTGTCATCTATAAAAATTAAAGTTTAAGAATACATAACACAGTGGATTTATAAATGATTAATGGATTAAGTTTATTAGCAACATATTTTTCAAGAAGCTTTTGAGATAACCCAACATCTTTGCAACAGAGCTCAGCTATGATCTTCCAGCTGCAGGCGTTCTGTGCAGACCAAAGTTTGCCTGGGACAGGAAGTAAAAGCTCATAGGAAGAGCACCCTGTAAACCTAAATCAACAGGATACGGGTGATTTACGGGATAACGTCCACAGCTCTTGGGAGCAGCAGCCGGCCACGCCTGGAATAAAGCTCTTAAACTTCTTTGTATCTTTTCCTTCAAAGGCATCACAGCAGCTGATCTAAAAGCAGGGCTGTGCGCATGAGTAAACACTGCTGTCTAGTCACACACATGTGGGAATGTGCGGCCCCCGCACCCTTACAGGAAGAAGCCGTGTAAATACTGTGGAGCGTGACCCCCTGATATATAAGTGAGGTGCAGTAGAGGGAAAATTAAACATGCATTATAGTATCCAAGAAAAGTAATCCTTTTTCTTTGTTGTACTGAATTACTGTCACATACCTGATTCCATTAAAAACAACGCAACATTTTAGACTTCATCATCCAGGGACTCTGATTCCACATGCTGTGGTCTTACAGCGACCCTGAGGGAAATCACCACGCCAAAAGCTGAGCGACAACCCGAGCTACTCCATCTTTTAACGGCTAACAGGAAACTGGCCATTCAGCAGATCATCCACAGGAGCTGCTCCATCAGCATACATGCTGATGGATGGCAAGTCACACTCGAGAGGCGACCCGATTGATTCCCTCCTCAAAATGCCAGAAACTGCTGATCTGAGATAATGTGGCTTTTTAAAAGGCTTTATGCCAATATTGTTTTGACAAATTCAGCTGAAACCAATACAAGTGACTGAATGATTCACCAACATGTGAGATTTATTTACATTTATTTGTCTAAACCTCAGAACTGTAATAACCCTGTAAGTTTAGCCCTCATTTACTTTAAAGTCCCACTTCGATCCTTTTTTGATCTGTTTTTAAAGTGTTCACAGTAGACTTTTATTTCTGATTATTCAGTTTTTTGCCAAAATAGAGTATAGTTTCTGTGTGGTGTCAGTAGTTCATTAGTAAGCAGAACGTGGAGGTAGCAGCCTCCCAAGTACATTTTTCAGACTACATTTTTTTCCTGTTTCATAGCAATTTGAATAAAGAAATACTTAGAAATTTCCATTTTGAGCACATATGTCCCCCATCCAAACGTTAAAAACACATTTTTTTATAGGAGTGGGTCTTTAAGGAAACACTGGATAAACAGATTACAAAAAATAAAAATAAAACCAAAATAAGACCCCTTTAGTAAATAAATGTACAACATCAGGACTAGTTTACTGAAAATTTGGGTTTGGGTAACTTTTAATATGTTTTCATATTAACATTTCCAGTCACTTCAAAGATAATTGTACTGTATTGCCAAAAAACACATAAATTACAAAACTGTTAATAAAAATTGACCTAAAATCACATTTATTAAGTACCACAACTTCTATTTGTGAGTCTCGTTTTGTTCAAGGTTTAATTTAAAGGGCACTTGCAATGCATTTGTTTTAGATAATAATGTAGGGTATAAAATCTGAGTCCACAGCTAAGCATGCTTTTGCTCTTTTTTATTTTAAACTTTACAAAAAAAAACTAAACTTCAATGACTTCTTCATGGCTAAGCAATAAACCCAATGTACAGTGATTCTGTGTAGAAAAGCTATATTGATGTTGCAGTTTACAGAGATTAGGAAGTGGAAGGCGGTGTTGACATGTGTTCAGCTCACAAAAATCATGTGACTGCTGTACTCACATTTGAACCGCATGCACAGTTTCCATGGTCACAGATTTTCTAGATTAAGATCTGCAAAAATCCCTGATTTCCACATCAATGCAAAGAGGGTTTTTTTATTTTTCCTCTCAGGAAGAGATGCACAAAAGAGATAACAATCGAATTGAGTGAAATGTGTTAATTCCAGCTCCCAGCAATGCCAGTGTAAGACGTTGCTAAAAAAGATGTTAGTTCGGAGCCCAAGCTGCATTGCTTTGTGTCACTGGGAATTCTGGGAAAGAGTTGTAAACAAAAGGCAACATGAGAGAGACAGATAAGGGATTGTGGGAGGGGTTGTGGTTGTAAAAACAGTGAGGAAGGTTTTGTGGAGCTAGCAGCATCCCTCTGAGACGCACAGAGATCGACTTTTTACGCCTTTTTTTTTTCTTTTTAACCACTCCTAAATATTACAAAACAAAACATTTTTCATTCATCATTCATTCGGCGGGAACTCATCTTCAGTCCCTGGCTGCTGCTATCACAAATCCAGGAACATGACGGAGCTGTACTCTCAGTGCTGATGTCAACAAAGGCAGCAGGAAAGAAAAGCCTGACAGGATGCTAAATCCCTCATGACATAAGCGGAAAGCATGCCTTTCATTCTAAAATCAGCGATATTACACAAGCACGTAACAACAGAGATGCCCTGTCTGCCTCTCAAGAAGGTCAAAAATGTGCGGATTAGACCCTCGTTAATGCTGAATCTGGATTATTTCAATCCTGTGGCAGCACTACGCCTGCAGATTACTTCTATCCCAGCCTTAAAAGACAATAGCACTTTTTGTCCGGCTAGAACTGACAGTACCGCGCAGAAAACAAAGAGGGACTCATTTCTAATAGGGTCAGGAGTGATTAGAGAAGCGGCGGCACACAGAAGCAAAAACAATATCCCCAAAATCCGTCTGGATTTGATAGATTATAACCTAAGTGACTTCAGTTAGCCACTTAGTGCTTATAAAAGAAGAATAAACTAGCAAAAAGTATCATTTTTAGAGCACCGAAACATTTAACGGGTTAAAAATGACTCTCGGTTGTCTAGACCTCTCTCAGCTTCTTTTGATGTTAACCAGCTTGGCTGTGGGGGCTTTTGATGCATAATTTATTAGAATCCCATTAAAAAGACTAAGATTTTACCCAGATACATGTGAAGCTGTTGTAAATGTAAACAGATGACAATGCAGTGAGGAGCCAGGCGGTTCTACGCGCAAAAAAACTGTGTTTTTAGATGATCTACATTTTATTTCTTTGTCATCCCCAGCACTAAAATAAACCTAAAGAGACACGTATTCCCTTTATCTTCAGTTTTGGATTGGCTTTTTTATTTATCTGAATAGTAAAAACATTTTTTTTTCATTGGAGGAAAAAAAAGACAAAAAGAGGAGAGAAGAAAGGCAGCGCTGATCAGTCAGCTCGACCTGTCCTCGTTCCACAAAAACAAATGACATCAGAAACGCTGCCAATCAGCTGATGCGAATCAAAGGGAGGCTGTCAGAAAACACTCGATCTTTCTTTTCGACTCTTGGCTAATAAAAATGGAAATGGCTCAGTGCAGTCACACATAGATCTGAGCACGCTGAACATCATTTAAATGCCGATTTACAAAAAGAATTGTTCACTCTGACAAGAGCTGACAAAGACGCCTGTTGTTGCTATGAGTGAAAAATGTAAACATTATGATTTTAGTTGTTAAATTGTAATGTCTCTTTTTGGCAACAACATCCAACCAGCACATAGAGCGGTGTTACACCACAGGAGCTCTCGTCGACTGACAATTCGGAGCCATCAGTTTGATTCCACCCCTTAGTGAGAGGTGTGACAACCTAACATTACAGCGAACGACAAAATGAATTTATTTACTGTGCCTCTATGAAGAAGATGTCAGCAATCGATCAAAAAATAAAACCTTTAGATCAGGAATTGTCACAAAAACATGAGCAGATATGACTTTTCTACTCAGGAAACCATGATAGAGAGGAAAAAATAGTTCAACCAAAAATAAAACATTTAATTCAAAACTGTTACATTCATTGATTCAGTTAAAATAGAAGAGAAGAGAAATAAACCTTTATTTATCCTACAGAAAAATCACATTGTTACCATAGCTTTATTAAGATAGCAAATCAATAATAAATAACACTAAAAACATAAATAATTATTACTGTCCAGTGTCTACGAGGTGTTGTAGAGTCCAACAGCTGACAGAAAACTGTTGTTCTATAGATAAACAAACCAGTTTCAGTCATTTCATACAAGGCATTAGTTATTTTACACTCTAAAAAGTTAAATAATGGATCAATTAACAAAAGCCCTGTTTTTTTGTCACATTTAATAATATTATTTTTTTCAAATTAAAAGTTGGGAAACCATCAACTTAAAATTTTAAATCTAACAAATTACAGAACTTTTGTTCAAACCACATCTACATGTGATCTTAAAGACCTTTTTTCGCTATTACCATATTTTCCAGACTATAAGTCGTGTTTTTTATATAGATTGGCCAGGGGTGCAACTTGTACTCTGGACCGACTTATTTGTGATTTTTTTTTACATAAATTGGCTCATATATTCGTTATTTTCCCACTAACAACCACTAGTGGGCACTGTAGATTTGTGTATCAGTATTTGCTGCTGACAGAAATGCAGAAGAAGCTCCGTCCAAAACAAACATGGCTGAGAACCTAATCGTTCTCCTCATGGATGTTATGATGTTTTTCTATTTCCATCAAGCTCCTGCAGGCTAGAAGGTAACCATCGCCGTAAGAAAAAGAAAAAATACAAAAAAACAAACAAACATGGAGACATGATTATAGATGCTTTTGTAGAGCTCTTTAAAATAAATAATCTTTACCTCTCAATATCATCCATGTCTTACATGTATTTTAAATGAGAAATAGAGTCAAAGCCTCCATCATGTAGCGATGATGCTAAAAGATAGCTCCTCAACACACAATGGGAGTGTCTAGCTTATGAACACATTTTTGGACAAACATTGAGTTTTAAGTTTGCCGCACGTCAAAAGAGGCAGCAGGCTCGAATTTGTCACATGAATCGCGTTCGGAGTGAAATGCAACGTTGTGTCTGGCTTGTTGAATTTGTCCATAAATGATGGATTTTTCTCTTAAATAAAAGTGCGACTTATACTCCGGAGAAACTTGTATATGGTTTTCTTCTTCTTCGTCTTGCATTTTTTGGCTCCTGTGACTTGTATTCCAGAGCGACTTTCAGTCTGGAAAATACGGAATGTTGCTTGAAAAATGTAAAAAAATAACAAACCAAACTAATAATCTGATTCAAGGTGAGGCAGTTAGCATGATTACAAAAAGAAATCAAAATTCTAGCCAAAAAAAAAAAAAACTCCTCTGCTAGGTTTAGGTTTTTAAAAAGAGTATTTATAATTAGTTTGTTTAAATGTTTATAGTTTAAAATTAATTAATGTTGGTTATAATTAATCTTTTTTATTGAAAGTTTCATTTCAAATTGACTGTAATCATATTAGAATGTAGAAACTCAAAGATTTCAATTTAATTTTATTTGTCAATTGTAGACTGCTTGCTAAGTTTGCTTTAACTGATAAAATCTTAATTAATTTAAGAACAAAGTTAAATTAAATTTAAAAAAATGCAGTTTTCATGTTTGACAGATGGCATAATGATTTGGGTTTTTTTATGCTATAAGTGCTTTTTTATGAAAGAAATTATATAAGACAGGCTTTATTTCACTTAGTTTCTGCAAAATCCCTTATTCTGTGGACACTAATGCAGCCAACACTGGCACCATTTCTGGCAAACGCTGTGCTAAAAGGGAAAAGGTCCAAGAAGCAGACACCCGCTGCCATCAGCACCCCGGCGAGATGTAAAGGAAACCTCATGAGGCTAATTAAATATGTGTTAAAAAAAAAGTTACTTCTTGATGGAGGAGGGGGTACAATTTATCCCGATATTTTGCCTATTAGGTGTTTTTTCGGTTGTGTTTGCAGTTTTAAATGAGATATGCATTCACACTTTTTTTTTCTTCATCTGGCTGCTAATCGCTTACACCACCCCCACCAGCATCAACCTCACTTTGACAAGAACCAATTTACAGGCACACGGAAGTGAGGAGAAATGCATGGCCTAAAGCAGGCAGGATTTTATATCAGACTCTGAACCCAATATGATCAAATCAACATGGAGGGGGGGCACTATTAAAACAACCCTCTACTTCACTCTATCCTGCAGCTAAACGCTGACAGACGCGGTGGCAAGAAAGTTAAATTCCGCAGGCGGGGAAATAAAACCAGTCAAGAGGACATGTGGGAGTTCTGGGTGTTTAAGGGGAGGGGCAGAGCTGAAGGTTTACTGATGCACACAAGTGAACAACTCACAGTTTTCCGCAAAGTCAAAGTCATCTCTGCGCTTCACCAAGCGGCTAACTGCTTCCTGCTGAGGCCTTCTACTCAAAGGGAAAGGACAGTTAAAAGGCCCACTCCAATTAAAATCCTGTTTTTGGTGGCATTTTTCAAATAATGGAGGACATATTTAAGAAAAAATTAAGATTAAAACATCCTTTCTGAGTATTTATTGATTCAAATTGCGGTGAATCGAGAGCAGACAAAAAAATTGTTGGTGTGACGTGCAAACTACAATCTCCCAGATGCATCAGACAAATACATTCATTTACGTCTTTGTTTTCCTCGTCTGAGCTGGATTCTACCTCCAATATTGCTCACTATTATTGTCATACCAGAAATGTAAGGTTGGGGTTATGAGTGGATGTAAGAGAGTGTAAACAGAGAGATGATGGGAAATGGGCTGAGGCTTACTCTGCGCCAACAGTCCCACAATTCAGAGGCAAATTTCTGATTAACTGCTGCCTCTTTGCAAAAACTACATTCTAGAAAGCAACACATGTTTTTTTTTATTTTGGCTAAAAGTTACATAATCATAAAACTTGATCAAAAGATTATCTGAGTGGAGCTTGAAAGGACCTATACCATACAAAAATCAACGTTTTGAACTTTTAAGTGTATTATAATGTTCATTTCTCACTATAAACAACCCTAAAGCGGTATTTTGATCCGTTCTCTTATTTCTGAGTATTCCTCCAAAAACCTACACTCTCAGCACCAGCCCCTTCCAACCCACGAATACGGATGGGTTCTCAAGTGCTGATGTCACAAAGGGAGAACAGCCCCTTTCAGGAAGAGTCTGTGCTGCCTACCCCGTCTCCAAGGCTAAAACAAACACCCAATTTCTACGTGAAGCCAACGGTGCTCAGCCACTAACTTCGCCGCTCAGCTAGTGGTGCTCAGGCACTAACCACATTACTCAACTAGGGGTGTTCAGCCACTAGCCTTGTTGCTAAGCTAGCTCAACCGCTAGCCCCAGCCATTGCTACACTGGTTGTAGCGATGGCTGGGGCTACTAAAGGCATATTTACAATATGAGCATACATATTTCCAAAGGTTTGGATGTTGTTTTTTTTCATTTTTTGTGGGCGGGACGCAGACACGATGTTGAGGTAGGCCATAGGGTGACATCATGAAATGGGCGTCACCCACAAGCCGCGAAAGGCGTTGTCTCTGAGATTAAGTCGTCTTACTTCCAGGTAGGAAGAAAAATCCAGAAAATAACTAATATTTTATGAATATATAGTTCTTTACTGTGCCAAATGTAATCAATGATCATACATATGGATATAGTATCATTTGAAAGACTTAAAAACCATGGTATAGGCCCTTTAAGCAAAGCCAGACAGGATCTCTGTGCTTGAGCATCAAACTTTCTGTGTAATGCCTCCCTCCAAAACAACAGGATGTTGTTGCCTCAAAAATGACCACCACAACACACAAAGATCTTTGTTTTGAAGAGAAATCCAACGAAATGCAATTAGAATTGTTTATCTGTTAGGGGTTCACAGACACTAAAACAACAAGAAAACCCTAAGAACCCTGAGACCCAAAATAAATATTATTTTTCTCTGATCTTTAATCTTCTTTTGCCCTTCTTGAGTCTTTGAGAGCAGCAGAGAAAGCACTTGTTTCTTAGATAACTGTCAGTGACCCTCTCCTTGTTATCTAAGAAAAGCTGCCTCACTGCACACTGAGAGTTAGGCAGGAAGTGAGGCCAAGACAGTGTGTGGGCACTTTTAGCACTCGCTCAATTATCTCCATATGTAGCTTATGTCTGCAACGTCAAGACATGCAAAGTTGTTAAAAGCTTCAGAGCGCAGCTGAAGGACTTCAGGGTTCAAGCCTGAAGATTTAAGATCACATCTGTCCTTCTTTAACTCTTAGATCTGCTTCCTGATGTTTTGTTGCACCAAAATTCTTCAGAATACAGACAACTTTCAAAATTGACTGACTTATTATTTTGTATATATAATCAGTGAATGATATTTTTATTATTACATCAAAAATTACAATACATTTGTAGAAATTAAGAAAAAAAGTCACGTTTTTGAGCAAATATTATAAAAAACTTTTTTTTTCAGGCTTTTCTGAGGAAAAAACATTTTAAAAATATTTGGAAAATATTAAATACGAATAAGTTATGTATTTCTATTTTATTTTTTCTTATTTTACCTTTTTTTACATTTGTGCAAATATAAATCCCTGTTACCTCTTTTTATAACAGAGAAAATAGGTTATTATATAATGCTCGGTGATGAAAAGAGGTTAAAAATGAGCCATTTGATTTTGTAAGGACTCTTTAAAAACCTATAAACCACTTACTATATTTTTACTAAACTGGCAGAGCTTAATAATGAACTTTCTCAGACTGATTGCTGATGCCGTCCAACATCAGGAGTCCTCCAAACTTTCTTAGAGATTAAGTGTTGCAAGAAAAAGAATTTATAAGCACTAATTCATGATTAGAGGGCATTCAACATTAATCAACATTATTCTTGACTTATTTCCTACATTGTACACTGTATATAACAATCTCAACAAGACAAAATTAACAATTGAATGCTAGTCACATTTGTTTACCCGTTTTCTTGTGTGTTCGTCTTTTTCTTGTATTATGTGTATAAAATGAGACGGAAAATATCAGATACTATTAGACGGTCTGTCTATCTCTGCTACTGATTCTCTTCACATTACAAATGGATCTCTGTCTGATCACTGTCTTATCTATTTTTACTGATGTACACAAATGACCTTATTTATAGGAACTTTACAAAATTCAAATTATAAGGAGGAAGTTGAACTTGTCAAAAACATTTGCACTTTTGTTTAGCTGAATTGAACCTTTTTATTAAAGCTACTGTTATAGACAATTTCCATATTCTTGTTATAAACTTGGTTTGCTAATATTTTTTTAATTGTTTCTCTGACTCATTATTGGGATTTTTTGGTTAGATTTAGATTCAACTTAATTGCTATTACACCTGTAGAAATGGAAGGCAACAGAATGCAGTAAAACCAGGGACAGGACAAATTGTATACATTTTAAATTAAAATATTTTTACAATGTAAACCACTTTGTGCTACATGACAATGAAACGTTTATTTTACTGGTTTGATCTGATCTGGTTTGATCTGATCAGGCCCGATTTGACTCAATTCGGTCCAATCTTATCTGATCTGATTAATTCAACTATCATAGATTCCCAAGACCAATATCCAGAAGCTCTCGTTGGGTGTAGGATGTGAATGATCTTACTGTCCAGCAAGAACAGACCTAAAATAAAAAAGAAAAATAATCAAATGTTATGTTTGTGTCATCATTTTGGTCTTGTTTGAACTCTAAATTAAAACAGATAAAAAGTAGATTTAAAATAAAAAATAAAACAACATGGTGGTCGTGGTGCAGCAGTAAGACGTTCGACCTCTGATCGGAAGAACGCAGGTTCGATTCCCGCCTTGCCCTCCCATGTGTGGAAGTGTCCTTGGGAAGACACTCTGGTGGAAGGTTGGATCCAATGTTTGGCAGCAGCATCACCACCAACGAGTGAAATGTTCTGTGACTGTAAAGCGCTTTGGGCCTTCAAGGAAGATACTATATAAGCATTTACCATTACTGTTACATTTTGAATATAGGATTTTTTTTAATGCAAATTTTACTTTAGAATTCTTTCGTTCTGATTCAGTCTAAACTACACACTTTTTTCATAACAATACAAGGAAAACATTTTGTTTAAAACCAATCAGCTGATGGAAAGATTCCTAAAATAACTTAATACGTCCCCAATCCAAACATTTATCAAAAAAATTATAAGAAATGACAAAATTTGATTTTTTTTTATTTTTATTATTGTGGAAGCTCAAATATGTTTCTGATGGAGTGTACAGTTGAAACTGAAACCCGTCATCTTGCTTTTCAATTTTTTTTCGTCTCTGCTGGCATCAGAACAGATATTGATAATTAAACCCCCCCGCGCCTGTAAGTACATGCTTTGGATCTGGCATTGCACAAAGAGGCTTTGGCAGTATTTTTGGGAGTGTTATTGTCAACAGTGTGGTTTCCCAGAGGGAAAACATATTGTATGACCAAATGCTGTGGTAACTCTCCAAACACAGAGCAGACGATTGCTGCTTACTTCCATTATAGTGTGGAAAACAAAGGAAAAACAGCCAGTAAATACAGCCATAAGGTATTTTACCTCAAATATCTCAGAGTCAAAATGCTTCACAGCATTTTTTAGATTAGTTCTCCTTTTCTGAAGGTCAGTGTGGCTCGGTTGTGTTTCCTTACATGCATGGATCAATGCAATCCCCTCTCGAGAGACCAACACTCTCCAGCCAAATGTATTATTGATGACTTACTGCATTGGTGCATTTTCCAACTGAAAGATGAAACAAAAACCAAACCTGCAGAACTACAAATGTATGTCTAACACACAGGGAAAGCATAGCAATGTCACCTGTCAGATTCCAAAGTCTTTTCTGTGTTTAAACATAAAAATGAACCAACGCCTGACAACTAATAGAATCAGATGTTAGCTATCATTCCATCAGTTACCATTTAAGCTCAATTCAAAAGAATAACACACCAAATATATGTTTGTCCAAAACATTAGATGAGAGAAAACATGCAAATACTTAAAATAATGATGGAAAATTAGAACACTTTCTATCACCTTTTAGATGCCCACAATATTAAAATCTATGGGAAAACCTAATGAAGGCCAAAAAAATTGAGTCAAAAAAATAAGATTACCCCTTTTCACCTTAGATATATATATATAAACTAGAGTAGATACATCATGCTTTAAATTGGAGAGGATAGCTCAAAAGTGTTATGCACAAGTTTGAGCACAAACAAAAACATAAAAATGTGGTTACTTGTGAAAATTGAGCTTTTTTAGCATTAAAGTTAATAGGAAATTGCCTCCAAAGGTCCTTTGAGGAACTGCAACATTTTCTACTTCCTGGTTTGTGTCAAATTTGGGAACAGGAGCACAGCAAGCTAAAGCCATGACTTCTCTTTTCCTTCTTATTCTGTTTTTATCTAAATCCTATCCCTCAGATTCATAATAGCTGCTTCCTTACACACTGGCAGGAGTCCAGAAGATCAAAGTTTACTGATCATTCATGTAACCCAGAGCCGCTCTGGTTTTCATTAGTGCGTTCTGAGCTGCCTGCAGCACATCTAAGAGCATCTACATGTCAGCTACGCTCTAACTGTGGGCCTCATCCAACCCATCCTTTACACACTTTCAACACTCACAGAGCTTCCCACAGAGCCACAAGCTGGGATACAGAAGACCTGACCTTGCTCTGGCCATCATGAAAACCATACAGTGAAATAAGACACCTCTCTGTCACCGCCTGGCGCCCGCCTTTGTGATGCCATCAGCACATATTTGATTACACTCGAGAGTTATGGGCGTTAAAAGAAACCCAGAAGCCGATCTTTGATTGAATAAAGCGACGTGACGTCTGACTCATTTCTGTGAATGTCAAAACTAGTGTTAGTACGGCTGCTCTGCATTTATCTCTGTGATCAAGGGGGCCGTCATGCTGAATGACACAGTTGTTCTTGTGTGCAAGCGGGAGCCCACTGCCATCAAACTGCATCCCATTGCTGAGAGGACAATGAAAATATTGAGAAATGACATGACAATCACTACTGCTTTTTTACAGCAGGCTTAAAAGAACGAAGAGGAAACTGGCCTTTATAGAAAGCATCCATTATTCATGAAGCACAGCTCTACTCCCTGTCATCAACCTCGGAATTCTCACAACCAAACCATTATTTCACCCCTTTCAACTCGGTTTTTTGTGAGCGTGTCTTGGTCGTCACCGTCATCTTTTCTCAGCGTGATCAGCCAAATACACTCAAGTATAAAACAAACCAGCATGTCACAAACTTTTAAAGGTAAACTAGTGCAGACGGGTGCATATGGAGCAGCAGGAAAGACTAAAAACAAATGTTTTAGAGTTCAAGCCACTGTAGAAAGGGCTAAGATAGTGAGTTTATGCAGCAAATTCTACTAAAAAACTCACATCGTCCATCTATCAAATGCCTGTGTTTATTGTTTTTCTATCATTCAATAGAAATCAAATCAATCTGTTAGTTTCTAATGAAAAAAAATAAAAGTTTTTTTATTTTTTTTATTTGTGTCACTAGATTTTTTTCTAATCCAAACAAAACTGTTTTGGGATGGTAATTTGTCAAATAAATCAATTTTTTAGTGAGTCCATTAATTGAAATGTCTTTATACATTGCCAGTGATAGATCAAATCATTAAAAAACAAGAAAATTTGTCAAACTAAAATCTGTTAAAAACATCCCATTTTACTTTGAAACTTTACGACCAAACAGTTTGTGTACCTTTAAGAGCAAGCAATTGGCTGGATCTCCAATTATCTCACTAAAAGAACCCAAAGAGTTAAATGGAAGAACCAGCTTTCTGAGGTTCTGTCACTTCGTCGTGGTGTGCCACAAGGGTCTGTTCTGGGTCCTCTCCTTTTTATAATATATAACATAGGACAAAATGCAACTGATGTAAGTTATAATTTTTATCTGATGGACCTTATGCCCTTCGATCTCAGGGCATCTACTTGGTGTTTGTCCAGAGTGTAAGAACAGAAAAAGAAAAGATCGCTTTTTAATATATGGCACCTACAGACTGGAACTTTCTCCAAAAAGCAATTCAGCTTTCAAAGCTCATAACTTGACGTTATTATGAAGGACCTAGAAACAAAATTACTAACCTGTAACTGTTTTAAAGTTATTACTTTGTTTTATTTCATTATATTTATTTATTTATTTAGCGTATTTTAATCCTATGTCTTGGGTGTGTATAATTGTTGCCTCTTGACCAGGACTCCCTTGAAAAAGAGTTCAATAGATCTCAATGGGATTTTTTCCCTGGTTAAATAATGGTTAAATAAAGAAAGAAAACTCTGCAATTTCTTTCATTTTGCCCTTTGCCTTCCACAAGAGCAAAGTTTGATTTTCATTGTAATTTAATAAACACGCATGTTTAAGCTGAAGCTCTGTGTGTTTGCTTTTGTTGAAGATGAAGTGAGTCACCCGGCACATGAAGTTAATCTTTTTCTGCACTCCACCCCGTTCTTTCATGAGCGGCTCATTGAATTAGGCTGTCAAATTTCAGCCAGCGCAAATATCAGCTCAACTTCTATTTTCTTCCAAAACTACAGTCTGGATTCTAGTGTCATGCTCCCTGTAGAAGCCAGCTGTCCCTAAACGTTTCCTCTAATAACCCTGTAGTGTCCTAACTCGCAACTGACACTAACACAGGAAAGAAGCTAAGTGTTGCCTGAAGCGACAACACCCACAGTTCCAGTTGTGGAGTGACATCACTCAGTGGATTCCTAAGTTTTGGTGGTTTCCATCAAGGGTGGACTGTCAGACGGTGACGTAGCAGAGAAAACATTTCTGTACCGTGTCATATTTACTAAAGTAGCAGCTGTTGGTCGTGACAAGGAAGCAGCAGAACCACAGAGCTTCTTGTCTAAGAGCTCCATGAAAAATGATCTGTGTGAAGCAATAAAACGTGAAGTGTTGAAATATGATAAACATTAAAGTAAACCTACTAATTTAACCTGATGAAAAGTTAACTTTTAAAGAAAAGTCACAGAAGATCTTTGATGAAGAGCAGCAAGTCCTGTTGTGTTATGGCAAAGACCTGCAGGTCATCTGTACTGAGAAGTAGGCCGCCATGATTAGTTGATTAGTCACAATTATGTCGACTATTAAAACAGTCGAAGACTAATTTTATAGTCGATTCGTTGTTTTTTTTGTTTGTTTTTTAAACCACGGTGAAAATGTATGACACGTCTGTTATATATCAGAATAGAGCTGTGAAAGTAAGTGTAATGTATGCTAAAAACATGTCCAAAAACCCAATGTGTACATAGCATTACGTGTTCACCTTTAGGGGGTCACCACATCTCCCTCCATCTTCTATATCAGGCATGTCCAAAGTCTGGCCCACGTTCAAATTTCCACCGGCCCCCAGGCTCAGTCATAAAATCAATAATATACGGTCCCCAGCATTTTCTAAAAACTCAGAGTACGATTTCTTGATTTTGATTGGTTAAATTACGTTTTAAGCCATTTTAAACACTGTCACATGACCCTCTGTGACACTTTTCTAAAAGGTCAACTTGAAATGGAAAATAAAACACGCTTCCAGGATAGGAGGAAATTGGCATATCTTTTCAGTGACACATTAAACAAGACACTGTGGCTGTTTTCAAGGAGTTCAATATCAAAAAGTACTACCAGATGAGACATGGTATCTATGAGAAGCCAATGAGTAAAAATTTGCCCAAGTGGACAAACGACTGACCCTCAAACATCAAATCTTTGCAAAAAGTTTGGACACCCCTAGTCTACACTCTCACACGTTTCTCTCTTTGCTCTTCCTCTTGAATTGATCCTCAACAACTCATTTCAATTTTCTTTCCTACATTTATCTCCAAAACATGCCCACAATCTGTCCCTCTGATCCTATCCATCCTCCTCACTCCCAAAGAGAACCTCAGCATCCTCATCTCTGATTCCTCCAGCTCTGCCTCCGTTCTCTCTCTCAGAGAACAACAACATGGCAGCTCTTTCCAAAATTATTAAAATAATAATAATAATAATTGGCTTTTGTTTTGGGTTTTCTTATAAGACATGGTGAAGTGGAAAGACAGACAGCAGGGTAGACGTTTGCACAGCTGTGGACAGTCACTAGAGCAGATGTGTTGACTACAGGCTCCTCTGATGACACGCCCTTTGTGTGTCATGGTCTCTACTCATCATGTGGCTTCATGGCTTTCTGACTCCTATAAGTCCTCTCAGCACTAAAAATACACCCAAACAGTTCTTCAGTTGTGATGCTTACATTTAATCTGACCAAATCTTTCATTACCCCTGCTGATGAGCCTAATTTGCTGGTTAAACGTGGGTTCAGTCTGTTTCTCCTCTCCTTGAACGACTTAAAATAAGTGTTATCATTTAATCACGTCAGAAAGAAGCCAAAGAAAAATTTGTCCGCAAGCACAAACACGCCTCCAGTTGCAACAGAGTGGAACTCGGTGTGCTCTTGCAAGGTTTCTACCGAGCCACAAACGGGGGCGGCGGCGAAATCTGACAATTAAACAATTAAAATTTATGACGTCGAAAAAAAACGACCGTAAAAGTTGTGTTGGATTTATTGCACTCTTTTTATGTGTGCAGAATAAAAGAAAAAAGCCTGAAAGGATAGTTCATGTGTTTGCAGTGTGAGTGAGAAAAGCCCCAGCAGAGCAGCTTAAACCTTGAATGTAAGAGTTTCCACCTCTTATAGCAAACATGGAACAGAGCTGGGGGATAAACTGGGATGTCAAGTCCAGGCTCATATTCAGAGTTCTTAGAAACTCCAGGTATGTGCGGGCGATCTGTCCATATATGCCTGTGGATTTCATAAATTACCACATGTAGCAACTTGAATTTGACATTAACTTCAAATAAGAAAAAAAAATTCTATAAATCAGAAATTAACACTGTCTGGATTAGAACTTGCACAAAAATACCTTTATTTCACAAGTAAGCTGACCTGAAATATCAGGATAAAAATGAAACGATAAGATTAGAGTAAGAGATGGATGAGGTGCTTCAGCAGAATTATTTAGGCTGCAAAATGAGAGCCAAACAAATCTGCCAACAGCACTTGGCAGTCAAATACTGTCACCTTATAGAGGCTCATTTGTCTTGGCGACGCGGACTGTTCATTTCATCGAATCCTCATTACCCTCCGCCAGATCAATCCTTCCCGGAGTTTATGCAGCAAATTGAAAAGCGGAATACAACAAACTGTCAAGGCAAAAGACATTTACGCCGGCTGTTTACAGCGTTAGCGCACGCTGATCTGTCTCCCAATTAAAAGCACGCCTGCTCACTCTGGAGCCAGCTCTGCTCCATCCACATTAACTGCAGCCATCAGGATGATGAAGGCTGACAAATAAAGTCGTGTCCGCTCATAAAATGCTCCACCACAACTGGGATGATTTGATACTAACTGCTTACTGCCTTTTTTATGAAGTGGTGGAACATTTTTTATGTTTATGCCTGATAAATGATCTGTCAGACCAGTAGAGCATCATCCGGTCCTTCCAGCCAAAAACAGGGATGCTGCTGATCCTGACCTCTGACCTCCTCCACTAGAGACCTTGCCTAATCAGATTAACGTCATCCCCAGTGATTATTACATTTTGACCCATCATTTATCTTTTTTTAAGCCATCATTCTACAGGAGCAGACCAATCTCAGCATTCCAAACCTGCCAGATTTGGCAGATTCAGCCTCATATCTCAAGTACTCAAACAAAAAGCAGCTTCTTTTGACAAAGACACGTCTGAACTGGCTGGGCTGCAGCCCACACGCACGAGGAGCAGAACGCAACCACGCTTGATTGTGATAGCAGCTGAAGACGGAGGGAGAAGATAACCGAGGCGCGGCGGGTCAACTCCAAACGCGTGATCCATGAACCCACGCTGACGCACGGCTTTGCGCAAGTCCCTGCGGGCTGTCCGAGAACTCCAAACGCGCGCGTGGCTCCCTCCACGCAAAAAGGACGTGTCTTTTCCTCCGCACGTTCAAGCGGCGCGGTTGTCTGTGTGGGAGAAGCCGCGGCGCTGCTGTGCGTAACGGACAGGTAAACACGTGTGAATCCTGACGTTTCCAGCTCCCTCTCTGAGAGGAGAAGGGAAAGAAAAAAACAGAAAAACTGCGCCATGAAAACAAACACTTACTGTGAGGGATCCTGTATTAAGTCCAGAGGCCAGAATGTGTTGAAAACGGCGAGGCGAGGCTTCGGCGTTGCCGCCTGTCACCGGGAAGGAGGAGTTTCTCTTCCACAACAGAGGAGCTGCCTGCCTGTCAGAGAGCCGCTCCAAACCTGCTGCTCACCTTGGTGAAACAGCGCCTCCCCCTGGTGCCTGACGGTATTACAACACGAAATCGTTCAAAACTTATTTTTAATAAAACATTTCAATTATTATATCATGAAATATTATAATTCAGTTCCAAGATTAGCAAATGTTAGCAAACGTTCCCAAGATTTGTGGGTTATTTTTTTTAAGATTGCAATATACAAAGTGGGCAGTTTATATGGAGAGAAAATAGACTCACCCAAATTTGTGGGTGTGTAATTCTTGATTTGTAACTCATACAACACATTTTATACATAAGTAAAAAATAATCATGAAATAAAAAAAAATACAATTTACAAATTTAAAAAAATAAAATTACAAATGCTTAAAACTAACTATACGCACAAATCTTTAAGAATTACACACAAATCTCTTGTTATGTACACATAAAACCACATTTATGCACAAATCTGATGTGAGACTCTTTCACATCTAAAGATTCGTCCATAAGTGATGTGTTGGCTAGAATGCAGAGTCATCTTCTCAAACGATTTGAAATTAGATTGTGAATATTATCTACTGAAACTTGACATTTTTCCACTTCCTCCAACAGATATGCCTAATAGTTAATACAAAAAAAATTCTAAATGTGTCTTTTTAAGACACTCAACAATAAAGTTTCTCAGTTCTCAGTGCTGGGGCTGTGCTTTCCCTGCAGCGCCTTCACCACAGAGCTCTTCCACAAGCAGGTCAATTTTTGTCCTTTTGTACAAAATGTATTGTATGAGTGACAAATCAAGAATTACGCACACATAAATCAGGGTGATCTTCTGCTGCACGACATTTTCTAATTTCTTAAAGTATATAATTGTACATTTCTAAATTATTTTTTATTGGATTAAATTTAGGGGTGTAACGATGAATCGATTAATACATTTCTATTTCTACAATCCAACCAGACGGATCTGTCTGTGGCAGAATCTAATCGACCACTAAAAAAATATAGTTTCAAAACGAAATAAATCAATAATCTATATAGAAAAATATCATTTGGATTGAGATATGGGTGGTTTACTTTACTATAGTTTAAAAATAACCAAGTACCATCCCAGAAAATGATCAAACCATCATTAAAGTCAAATGTGTGGAAACAATATTGACTGAATTGTATCATCAACTACAATGATGATATGAATCAAATTGTTACACTCTACCCTATAGCTTATAGTATGTGTATATGCAGCAGTGAGGTGACAGACTAGACTGTTTGGATTTTTAATCAAGTAAATCTGCTGCTACAAGAGGATTTTTATTTTACACAGGGTGTATTTTACTTTGAAAAGAACTTGTATGTGCTGCTATTAAAAGTAAAATAAATGAAAAACAGTTATATATGCTATGATCCAGTCCTGTAAATAGTTCAAAGCTACATTTTCTAAATGATGGTCCCAAAAAATTGAATAAATTGTATTTTTCAAATAAAGCTTTCTGGTTTAAAGATTGCAGACCCCTGATCTCATAGTTCCTCCCTTTTTTCCACCTGTTATCAGCTGAAATCAGACTCTCCCCAAAGTTTACAGCTTCAGTGAAAAAACGTCTCCCTCTTCCTGCTTTGATTCACATTCCAACTGTACTTCATGCTGTTAACCTCTAAAACTAAGCTCAATAAAAAGCTAAAATGACGCCTGTCATGTTGCTTTGCTCCATGTTGTCTTGTTTATCACTAAACTTCTATTTATTCCCTCATCCAGCTTTATAACTGTGCTAGAGGAGGCACGCCCTCGCCTCGGCGCATCACTGGTTGTGTGTTGAGATGATCGCTCTTCTTCCAGTCAAGAAAGTAAATGATTAATCTAATTTAGGTTTTTATAGCCCATCGGTATCGAGAAAGAAAAAGGACTTTGTATCCAAGACGAAGACCATAGATCACTAAATTAAACACACATTTAACATCTTAACTACAAATTTTAAAAGTTCTTTGTACATTTTTTACATCATTTCCTGAATTACTGCATCATTCAGAGTCAGGGCTGGAAAAACAAAAAAAAATCTCAGCAAAATCTCCAAATAACATAATTTCCTTATTGAACCTGAAACCACAAATGACTAATTTATTGTGTTTAGCAACAGGTGTTCCCACTATGACAACCATCACACTCTTTTCCTGTCCAACCAAAGGTCAGCTATAAAGTGATGCAGTTTATGACCTGCAGTCGTCACTTTACCCCACCCAGACCCGAATCAGGAGGTCTTCATTAGCGTCGAGACTTCAGCAGAAAAGATTTTTATTTTTAAAAAGGGAAAATATCAACCACCAGCCATGCCATCCAGCAAAAAAATCCTCTATTTTATTTCTAGCGCGCTGTCTACGACCATTTCCGTTGGACTGTTGGGGTTCGGAATGTCGCAGCAGTGGTCCACAACAACGGTGTTGTGCGCCAGGAATGGAGCTGACGACCTGAATGGAACTGCAGTAGTGACCATGGGCCTTTTCAAAGGATTGCTACTGAGAGACGGCTGTCCTGGGTTTCAAATTGAATCTTCTTTTTCAGGTAATCTGCTTGATTAGTGAAAGACAGATAAAAAATTCTGATAACCTTAAACTTTGTGTGACAAAAAAAAAATGTTCCCTTTGAGTTAAAAAATATATGGAGCCCCTAAAAGGACATAAAAGTAAAAAAAAAAAAAAATCGTGCTGGTTTCTTGTGTGCACCTAGATTGACTTTTTGTTTTTTGTCATACCAGAAACTAGTACTATTTTTTGTACTTTTATGTCCCTTTAGAGCAGGGGTGTCAAACTCAATTGCAAAGGGGGCCAAAATTTAAAAAACACTTTAGGTCGCGGGCCAAACAGGATAAACATTTATTGAACAATCTAAAACTACATTTTAAAGCTTTAAAAGTGTAACCTTTTAACATAAATATGAATAAAAACAGGCAGGAACATTATTCCAGAATAAATCAACTTAAACCTTAATTAACTTTACTCTATTTTACTCTCCATAAAAATGTTTTTTGTCAAAATTATACAAGTTTGGAATAAGGGCGAGATAACATCAGACCACTATAACAATAAAATAAAATGATCTGGAAGGCCGGATATATTTACCTGGAAGAGCCTTGACTTTGACAGATGAGCTTTAGTGCTTTATATTTTTATTTTTATTTTATTTTTGGTCAAACAAAGCAAAATAACTCCTGTTTAAACCAGGGGTGTTTAACTTTTTTGGTTCATGCGGCCACATTGAACCCGTCTGAGCTCATGATAGCAAAATAATCTATGGTCAGCTTCTTATTTGTAGTTTTTTTTTTTTTTTGTAAGTTGGAAAAAATGCGTTAGCCAACCTAATAACCTAACCATTCATTGTTTATTATAATTATCGTTTCCTTTGCTCCCCCTAGTGGCAGAATTGTGTATTGCGTTATTTCTTTAAATAACCATACCTTGGCACAGAAATAAGATAAAAAAATTATCTTCATGATTGGGCCGGATTGAACCATCAGACGTCTGTGTCCAAGCTAAGTTATTTCACTCGTCTTACGACACCCCTGACGTCAAACCCAGGGAGGCCGGTTCCATTGGTGGTAGCGGTGGGATTCGAACCCGCTGGAATGACTGGAGCTCGGAGACGGACGTCTGTTCACTTGAAATATCTCTTTATAGAGTGACTTACATATTGTTGAACTGAGCCTCCCTATAGTCCCACTATACCGTAATGGCAATGGTAAATGTGCAACACAAAGCAAACCCAGAACACTTTATAATCTGTTGAAGATGAAATCTTTGTTTTTATTAGTGTTGAGTCTTTTTACAGGTTTCAAAGGTTTGTTGAAACAATAAAAAAAAATAATTAAACAAAAGATCATTTATTAGAATGTTTCTTATCATTAACATGGAAAAAAATCATAAAAAAATGTTGCTGACAGCTTTGTTTGCATTTTGTTGTTTACCAATGGAACTTTGCTTTTTTAAGGAAAATGACACTTTTAGCTGTAACTTGAATATATATATATATTGAGTCTCCAGTCATGTTTTCTCATCATCCATTTGTGTTTATGTTTGTGCAGCTTTTGAAAAGCTGGTGGATACAGGAGGTGCCCCTCCAGCCCTGCACTTTCTGTCTGTGATCCTTTTGGCCTTGTGTCTGCTGTTTTCCGCCGGCAGCATCCTCCTGTCGCTCTACAACAGCGTCAGCAACCCTTACCAGACTTGCATGGGTTATGTTGGAGTCTACGTCTGCAGCTCTCTCAGTGGTAAGATTTTTTTTTTTTTTCTAAAGTCCTAAATGTTCCCTTCCTTAATCTCCTTTTCTTCCTCCCTACCAGCTTCTTTGTCTGTGCTGGTCCTTATCCTATTTGTGATAAATGTCAGTGTGACCAGCCTGGCAGAAGACGTGGTTTTCTCAGTCGACGAGAGTGTGGACCTGGGAAAAAAATCTGTAGAGATGAAGGTTGGATATTTTCTGGTCATCCCTTACACAGTCCTCTCTCTGGTTGCCATTGGCTTGATCTACTTTTACGAGCATGCGGCCTACACGCACAAGCAGGAGCAGGAGAAGCCCACAGAGGATGCTCCGATGGAGACGATGATGTATTAGAGCCGCAGGGGGGGACGGAGTCAGCTGTCGGCTGATGAATCGATCAATATTCTCAGAGACATTCTGCAGAGGAACATAAAACATGATGACGGTGATGTGTACAGGGAAGTGTGGACATCCAGGAAAAATGCTCAGTTTACACCTGAAATGTTTTAGTTTAAATTAAATATTTAAATTGAATATATTTTAAGAAGATTCATCAATTTTCCTCAATAAGTATTTATTTTGTGCATGTACAACGGGTGCCTTAAACAAACTATGGCACAAAACTAAAAAAAAAAAAAAAAAAAAAACAACCAACAGGCTTCAAAATGAACTATTTCTTAATTGAAAATTTTGTTTCTGTGCAATAGTTTGCATGTAATAATCAAGCAAAGTGGATCAAGAAGATTTCTAATCTCTGCCTGTCGTTTGAATTTGATTGAATTTACTGCCCTCTATCGTGGAAATGATGTAACTGCACTTTCAAAACCAGGACAAAAACGTTTGTTTTTAGTTGCTTTGTTTCTTTGACATTTTTTTTGTCCTTTTTTTTTCTCAAATAAAAAAAATACAGTTGAATAAAACCTTAACAACTGAAGACATGCTTTAACTTTAACTGTTTGAATAAAATCTGAAGTTTGGATTGTTCTGATTTATTCTGGTAGATTTTTTTTTTTTGAAATATCAGATATTTTTTTCTTATGTTTTCTTAAGAAGATATATTTTTTGGAACTTTTATTTTAAATGACTTTACTAATAAGTTTATTAAACCATGTGATGGAATATAACACTTCTCTCTGCTTCCATTTTGTCTATTATTGTCAATGAAAATGAATAATTTTAAGATGTACTTTTGAAAAATAAGACTTCACATCCAGTTTTGCTCTTTCTGCTATCATCTCTTCTTACAGGTTAAGTTTTTTGTCACAACTTTATTCTTTTGCCCATACCTTTCCCACCAAATCTCTCCCGGCTGCCTCCTGAATGGATGGCTTTGCTCACTTTCATCAGTTGAGCTCTTTAAAGTCAAGTCATGCGTTTCATCTTAAATGTATCCTCTTCCAACCTCGACAAGAGATAAAGATCCATCTCATTTGTTTTATGAATATCACTGGTTTCAAAAAAGAAAACATAAAACTTAATAACCGCTAGGTGACGAGCACAGAAATGGAAACAAATAAAGGGATAGATCCTGCTGAGAGTCGGCCTCTATTGTCTCCTGGATGTTCAGACGTCCTCACAGCTGTGATTCTCATGGCTGTGTTGACTTTAGAGCACGGCGGAGGTGTCCCGTTACCTTTCCCGTGTCCCATCACTCAGGGCCCAAAGTCTGTTTGGACATGCCCTTTGCAGCGCCTCTCAGCCCTGCAACGCCTTCTATCTCCCATCAAAAGAACCACTCTTCCTTCAAGTTTCACACTTCAAGGGAGCTGTGGAAGGATGCAGCAATTTGCTTTGTTGTCGTCAGCTCAAATATGGATTAAATTTCTGGGAATTCCTGCTCCCTGCGATGAATCAAAGAGATTTCTGACTTGTTGGCAGAGCGGGGATCCTCGGTGGTGCAGGAGAACTCGACACATTTGTCTTTTTAGTCTTAAAGAGCAAGAATAGACACTTGACCAACCAGATCATCTGACTGAAGAAGGGATGTCACAGGATGTTCCGATTACTGTAACCAACCACTAAAAAAAGATGTTCTCAAAACTCATCCTATTGTGTCTTTCTTACACAGCAAGAGCAGAAAACATTGTAATTGAATGTGATAAAGAATTTTTGCCAGCTCTGAACATGAACATTTTGGGAGACATTTTATTTAATCTGTCATGAATCTGCTGCAGTGAGCACTGAGGTGGGAAATCCCTGAGTCTCTCTGTGCTGCTGTTTGCAGTGCAAACAGTGACTGAATCTGCAGAAAGGCCTGCAGTAATCTCTTCCTCTTCTCACCCTCCACGTCTCAGAGCGCGCCAGGATGAATCAATCTGGAGCCCTGAGCACTGACCACTTACTCTGCGGGACGGGATTAAAGCTGAAACTTTTTGTACCTGTGAAACGTGATCCTCTAGGATCCCACATCGCGGGGAGCCTGTGAAACAGAGTCCTCCAGCTGCAGGGCCCAGAGCCACAGCCATGCAGGGTTCTCCATGAGGAGGACAACCTCCACTTTTATTTTATATTTAATAAATTACCAAAATGGTAATACACTTTAATAATAACAACAACAATAAAAATATGTTTGAAAAAGCAAGATCAAATAATTATAACCATGTTAATCTTGATCGATATAGAATAGTATGAAATAACATTTATCTATGACTACCCATGTTTACTTTGAAAATATTTTTTAATGTCCTCATAATTATCTTTAGGCTTATATTTCTTATCATATATTCATGTATTACGCCCATATATGCTTGTAACATTTTTTTTAACTTTACAATATTTTTTTGGGTCAAAGTTCAGACTATTTCAAATTTTTGTTGCACACACAGACACAAAATCTCATATGATTGGTTCGTCCATCCATCCATTGTCCAAACCTGCTATATTGGGGGTTGCTTGAGCCTATCCTGGCTACTTTAGATTTAGCTAATTAATTCATTCATATTTAGATTTTTGACATGTCAGAAAGGCCTAACTGATTAAAATGGCGGTAAAGGTTTAATCTAACAACATTATTTTATTGCATTTACATGAAAATGTTTTAAAATAATTTGGATTTATTTTGTTTTTTATTTCAAATTTTTATTTTGAACACTATTTAAAACAATAAAACAGTCAAACAGGAAACAAAAGAGTAACCAGATAAAGAATAAGTACACATATGATATAGTGTTCAAAAAGGGGTGGGAGGAAGTTAAAAAAACTTAGAATGTATTTTATTCTCTGGTAAAAGAAGAAAAAGGTTGAAGAAACACAGAAGTCATAATAATAGAAAATCTTATGTTTTTTGCATTTTTAACTAAACTAGAGGATCTGATCAAACACAGGATGTGTTTTATTTTGAAACTAACTAAGATGTGGATTGCCAAAAGTGAAAGAAGTTAAATTTGTCATATATAGAAAAACTCAATTGTAGAAAACATTTCAAAGCTATTTTTTATATAAATGAATGGTTCACTGGCCACAAAAATATAAATAAAGTGTATTTATTTAACTTTGAGGTGAATTTTTTTATATTATAAAAGATCCTGTTTCACTAAGTTAAACAACATTAACACTGGAGCATTACCGGCAACGTCTCAAGTGTTAAAGGGTGTATAAATAAATACCAGTAAATGTGTTTTTTATTTTTTATTTTTTGTACAAAATGACTCCCCTGTGTTTATTATTCACAGATGGATTTCACTTTATTTGTACTTTTGGACTAAAGGGGAGAAGACTCAATTCACATTTTTAAGTGTGATCAAAATTCCACTATTGACTTGTACCGATCAGTTCAGTCTGAACGGTTGTACACTTGTGTCACAGAGGTCTCCCACGCTCAACCTGCCCGACTGATACTGGAAGCAGGGCAGGCTCCTCACTTATCTCCACCATTAATCTTCATTTGTCAGTGGAGGCAGAGGTGAAGGAGAAGGAGGAAGACGAAGGAGGAGAAGGAGGTGGAGGAGGATGGCTAAAAGGTAATCGCACCCCTGCTGCTGCTGCTGCTGCTGCTGCTCCATTATGGTGTCATGCCTCTGTTAACAGAAGATAAGATCTCTTCAAAAATCACCTGAAGCCAATTCTCCACTTTACCAGACTGAACCTGGGGAACAAAAAGAAGAAGACAGAGACGTGTCTACCTTTAATCAGGCTAATGATCGAGTTTATTGAAGGAATCTAATGTGTTGCTTCTGGAGGAAAGGTCCAAAACTTTCCCTGCTGCATGACGTCATGGTTGATTGACGAGGTTCTGATTGACGAGGTTCTGATTGGCAGGCGTGATATATGAGTGACACACATGGACAGAACCAGTTAACCTGCTGACACAACACAGTTCAGCTTAACTGTTCCAGTTTGACCCGGACACACAGACAACTATGCTGCAAAAACTCCCAACCAGATTGAGCTCAAAGAAACTTTGTGTAAAGATTTACCGTCTTAGTTTAATGTTGATCATACTCTGGAGTCATAAGCTGAGGCAGATTTTAGCTCATTTCACTGCTGACCAAGAGGAAAAAAATTATGTTGTGTTAAAAAATTATTAAAACATTACTATTTTTACAGCTCAATCCTTTTTAATCAATAACTCACAAGGATTTTCCTTCAACACCCTAAAATACTTCAACAATCTTGTCAAAGTATTTTTTTTTAAAGTGGCGTCATTTTAGGATATAGCCAATGAATGTACAAGTGAAAGTAAATTTAACGTATGAAAAGATTTACAACTTAATCAAAGAAAAAAGGAATTCAAGCTTAAAATGTTTCAAAATAAAAGCCATCAAACATAACATTTTAAA
>NC_050530.1:12872045-12910985 GCF_002922805.2 Oryzias melastigma | reverse complement strand
TATTTGGCTGGTGTTTTCATATCTAGCAGTCATCAAAACAAATATCTTTTCAGAATAATTCATCACACTCCATCAAATAAACAACTTAATTTAAAATAAGATTAGGAATCAATAACAAAAAAAGAATAAAATCATATTTTCACCATGAAAAATACTGCCAACCACATATTTAGTTATTAACAAATAAGGGGTACATTTTAATTTAATTGCAGCAACAAGCATTGTAGAACAGACATTTATTTTACAACAATTGGAACAATCTAACAACAGGTTAAAAATACTTTAAAAAGTTTGACCGTCAAAAAAATGTTGCTCCGCTTTTGTCCCATTGACACCTCTGTGATTACTTTACAATAATTTCCTTCTAGAAATGCAAAAGAGATGTTCTCACAAAGAATATTGAAAAAATTCAAACGTTTCTCATACTTCCCAACATTTTTTTTCTTTTCCATAAATTATAGCTCCAATTTATATTTATTTAGGTAAACATATTGGATAAAATGAACTCTAGGGCTACTGAAAACTAGAATAAGAACCACAAACAAAAACACACTTTATTTCATAGCTTTAAGGCTGATCAGATTAACTGAAAGCTGCTGTAAAACCTTTAAAAAACGCAGAGTTCCTCATCCCAGATGGGAAGAGGTGTGAGAAAACCCACGATCAACTTCTCCCTGTTGAGCTTCATGACGAGATTAAAGGATTTGCAATGCTCTGTCGTAAGGCTGTCAGTCACTGTCACACCTGTCTGACAGCCTTTAGGCCGCTGTCATGCAGAGCATAACTTAATCTGTCAGTCTGTTCGGCGCTTCATCAACACCTCCAGCATCACGGCAGACACACAGAGATTTAAACGCTGACATTAGACACTGCAGATTACTGCTGCTTGTTACTCGCTGAGGTTTATGTGCAGGAATGTTGCTGCAATTTGATCCTGGAACACTTCTGCTTCATTTGTCACCTCAGTTTCCATCCCTCCTCAGAGGTATTTGAGAGTGTGATGTGGACTCTAGTTAGTCACCAACAGTAAAACAGAGGTTCTTTAATTCATAAGTTCTCAATATCTTTAAACTAAAAAAGAGGCTCTTTAGAATTCTGTGTCACAAAAGGTGTTATTTTGCATATAAAAACATCATGTAAGAGCATAATTAATTGACAAACCTACAATTAGTGGTACACAATTTTACTAAAAAGACATCAGGAACACTAGATGGAAAAAAAAATAATAGTACATTAATTAAACACTGCAAAAAACCCTCATAATACATCTTGCAATAAATTATTATTTATTTACAAAACTGTTTAAGTTAGTACATATTAAGCTCGCACGATAAATTGCAAATTTATTGTTTTTACTGTATCAACCTGTGTGATACACATATCACAAAAGCTGGCATGAAAAACAATTGTCTTAAATGTGTACATACATGCTAAAACAGAACTCCAGAGCCACATGTGACTCTTTTACCCCTCCATTAAATAAATAAAAATAAAGTTTAAACGTAACTATGTAAGTAAGAAGTGAGAAAGTGGTAAAGGGGGCTAAAAAAAAGTCAACTAACTCAAACTAACTCATTTACAAACAGTGCGTATCACAAGTTGAACTACAACATTTTGACAAATTTTTGTCCGTTCGGTCCAGTACTACCAAAAAATCAATGGTTGTCAATAAGCACAACCAGGATTAAAGCACACCAGATTATTCAACGAATTTTGAAGTTTTGAAAAAAATAAGGAATTTAAAGTTAGTTCAAAGAATTTGACAACAGTGATTAAATAAAGTGATTAAATAAAATTAATTAATTTTATTTAATCACTTGCAACTATGACTTTTTCTGCTTTGAGATGATCATATGTGACAGGTTGTCTTTTATTTTGAAAGGAACTTCTGTCAAAAGTAAAAAAAAAGGCTATTTTCTTTTATTATTTGTGTTTTATTCATGCAAAATGAACAACAGTTTATTCGTGCTTATTATAGTAGTAACAATAGCATGAATATCAGTGTCTTATTTTTAAGTGGTTGATTTGTTTTTTTATTTATTCATGCATCGTAATTCATATCGTCATCGCAATATCGGTCACTAATATCACAAATCGTAAGTTTTCCTCATATTGTGCAGTCCCAGTACATATAAAATAAAAGTAGAACATCTTAAATTACTTTACTAAAAAGGTATACAAACCAGAAGAGACAGTCATTACTGTACTAAAAAAATATGGAAATGATTTAAAAATGATTACATGTAACCTTCACAGTTTTTTTTTTTTACATTTTATGCTACAGCAGGGTTTTCAGTCTAAAGATGCGTCCCCCCTCCCTCTGTATAATGCCTCTCGTGGCCATTTCCAGTGAAAACGCTTCCGCTTTCAAAAGCTCACATGGATTAACACAAGTTTTTACCACCATTTTTAGGCTCTGTAGATACATAACTTGCAGACACTGAACACGTGTTGCCAGTTAAACCATGCTTTGCCCAATCAGGGACTCAGATTTGGTAGTGATGTCAACATTTTACACCAAGCCTCTTCCAAGTGTAGGTGTTGAATATGTGCTAGTAAACTCCAGTCAAATGCCTGGAGTGTTCACAGTGTAAAACATCTGTATCACTATGTTGCAGGACGTGAGGATGACTGAACAAACTTGCATATGAACATGACATTTTCTGGTATCGTAGGTATGAAAATGAAGCCAAAGTGCAGGTTTTGAACTAAAATACTTTATTTCTCATATTTCCGACTGCTTTAGCTCCTGTTTGTCTCTTTTGCAGCATTAACTTAATGTCAAACCAGCAAATTACAAGCTGTTGGTTTCATTCTTCACTCCATCTTTGAAGAATTCTGAGTTTCGTCTATTCTCTAAACTTTTCAGGTGTCGAACCAAGAAAGAAAAACTCAGTAGAATAAACGGAACATTTAGTTGTAGTTTAAGCTATTATAGCTTTTGTTGAGTTTGGGGGAAACTGTCAATAACTGAAAAGGCGAAAAACCTAAGAATGTTTAAGTTACATTATAAGTATATGCTGTGGCATAACCAGGAAAGAAGTGGTGTCGACTCCTCTAGCCCTGTCTTCACCCTCTGACTCAACTCATCACCTCCCGCTTTGGTGTCAATAAGGGGAGGAAAAGGAGTGAAGGGGGAAGGAAGAAGCAGGGATGAAGGGGGCTGGATGGGGGAGGATGAAGGGATCACCTTGCCAAATCCTCTGTGACAGTCTCCTCTCTGTGCACTTAGCGCAGCAGCCGGAGCCAACACATCGCCGGGTGCAGGTCTGCCTGAGGCGACACTCTGGCCTCGGACTCCCTGCCATTGTCATCTGTCCGTCTCTCAGCCTCTCCATCCAGCAATCCGCCTGGAGGAAGCCCACTTCCTCCCTCCACATTCTTCCTCCCTCCATTACCCCCAGGAGGGGCGAGGGAAGTCGTGTTGAAGGGGACTCCCAGCAAAGGTCAAGCGAGTATCACTGTCAAAGTTTCAGCGGTGGCATCCCGCCACCCGTTTTTCATCCAACGAGCCCAATAAGACCAAATTAAATGAAGACGATGAACATTATGGTGGAGGAAGTCTGATTTGAGCTGCTTGGCACATGACAGTGATAGGAGAGTGATAAGGTTGTAGCACGCCTCGCTGAGTGGAATGGCAAATATGTCATCATCCTGAGACGGAGTCTGGCCGGGCCGTTTCAGTGAGTGCACCCATGTCAAGGTGATGTATGGACGCAGTAACAAAACCTCTGAGAAAGCATTGAGTGGGGGGGCTGCAACTGCCAAGCCGCCCTTCATATCTTATGCAGAAGAATAGGGGCCACATGTAAACATTCGAGACCTGTCGCTCGATTCTCTTGTGATCTAGAACCAACTTGCAACTCCGGATCTGTCTGAACTTTAACCAACGATCAAACCAAGAAAGACATGCATCACACGAAAGGTCAGCCCCTCTGTGGATTACACCTTTAGAGGTTTGTCCAGCAAACCCTGCCCTTTGGTGGAGCTTGTCCCGGTTCCCTGGCTGGGAACTCATTTGTGTGGAACATGAAGAAAACACTAAGTCTTGAAGGAATTTCTTCCCCTGGGGATCCCACAAGTGATGCTCATCTCCTCTCAGTCACTCGGAGCTGAAAGTGGAGAGCATGATGGACACTTTTAAATCTTTCACTGGAGAGCTTTTGAGCTATCAGAGTTTTAAAAATATATATTTACTAGGGGTAAAAACGGTTCAGCAATATATCACAATATTTTGCTTGGCGATACTTGCATCGATTTAAAATATTGACAAGACGGTATTTAGTTAATTAGTTGAGTATCCTTCAGCGTCTTATTTTTGTTTTCCATCTAAAACCCCTGTCACGAGTTGGCACCACACTGAGCCTTTTCGTGCAGCTCTACACCGCAACCAAAACAACAAGATCTCGCGAGAACCAGTTTATGTTAAATGTTCCGTCAATCTCACAGTTGTTGTTATGAGGCATGTACTACTAAGTTTTTACTTAGGATGAGTACCAAAAAGTGAAAAATTGCTCTAGTACAGTCTTGGGATATAATGCGATGTATTGTATCTTGGGACACGTATCGTGATACGTATCGCATCGACAGACAGCAGGTTTATTAGTTCAGACAGGAATGAAGCTCAATTAAAAGTCTACAAAGCTAAATCAGGGTCAGACATGCAAGGGTCAATCATGACCATAGGATCATCAAGAAGAGAGTAGAGATGTCGGAGTCCAGTCGAGGGTCGGGGCAGGCGGTAAGAAATTAGAGATGAAGCAGGTCAGAAAACAGGAGATCAGAAAAGAACGCTTGGCGATGCAGGCTTGGTGGCATAAACAATACTTCGCACTGTGTGAGGCTCTATGCAGTGCTTAAGTGTCCTGTGGGTGATTGGCAAACGACAGTCAGCTGAGCGGCGCCCGGGGAGTGTGTGCTGGGGTTGCTGGGAGATGTAGTGTCTTCAGTACTCTAGAAAATTATTTCCTTTTGGAAAATTCATGGTGCTTTTATTTTGGGAAATTAAGAATTTTTTTTTTTTAGGGGAACAGTCAACGTCTTATTTCTACAACAAAATGTTTTTCAACATAAAAAAATAGAACCAATAAGGTTCTAAATGCATAATCGAGGGAATAAAGTGCTATTTATTTCCAAAATTGCTAAGTGTGGCTTATCCAGTACTGTACAATGGATCAGGAGACTGAACAATACTTGAACAGGTGCTTCATATACAAAGGAAAATAAAAGGCCAATTCTTTCCAGAAACATTAAAGTGTGATACAGCAGTTTGACAGGATGACGAAGATCACCTAAATATGGCTAAGATGCTTAAAAATACATGAAAGTCTGCACCACAGACCTCCCGCTCAAGGAGGTTGACCCCGGGCTCACACGGCTAGCGTTACAGCTCAGGTGCAATCCGGGCGTGGTCTGGCTACAGCAGATGGCTCATATTGGCTGTTAAATGGCTGCAGTCAAAGGCTCTGCTGCCGACCTCGCAAAACTCCAAACTCACGTAGATTCACGCGATAACCTGCCGTTTATATAGGAAGTACAGTAATCCCCACCCCTTATTCGCTGCGGATTAGCTGCGGAGTCCGTCAAAAATTTGAACCCAACAAAACAGATTTGCAGCTTCGCAACGGCCTGACCACAGAGGTCGGTTGTGATCGTCTGCAGTGGGATTTACTCACGCAGTTTTAAAGTTATGTAAAGACTGCGGCGCTCACATCAGAGCCGTAATGCTAGCTGTGTGTCCTGTGCTATCAACTAGCCATCGGGGGGTTTATGTAGAAAACAAAAGTAAGATGCATAAATAATTAATTTAATATTGCCATGTCAGCATTTTAAACTTTTGCCAAACGAAGTATCGTGATATATCACAAAATCGATTAGTTCCTACACTCCTAATAAAAAGCAGTAAGACACAACCGGAAGAAAAAACAATCATCAACTTCCTTTTTACTAACTTATGTTGTTTATATCTATTGTTTTGAGCGGATACTGCTGTAGCTTCCAGTGCCCGATGGATTTTTCAAACTTACCATTATCTCTTGCATCCCTAGTCTTGTTACACTATCCATGTTGTAGTTGTTAACTCTCAGTTTTAGAAACAAAAAAGTAAGTTGCAACTAAAATCTCATACAGGTGAAATGCTTGAACAAGTTCGAGTTCTAACAAAAAGAATGGAGGAATCCCTCTGAGGCAGAAATCCTGCCAGTGTGTCACCAGCAGGTTCCATTCAGTGCCCCAACCTGCCCTGCAGAGGTCCTCGCTCTCTGTCCTCACGTCAACCAGAAACTGAAATCCTCAAAAACCAGCGTGCGCACAGAGAGGGTCCATGAGACTCAATAAAACTGGAGATGTATGGGAACGGTTGAGGTGGATGTCTGCAGTGATTTATCCCAGCACAAATTCCCAGTTCTAACTCAAACACGACTTCATCTGAAGATTTAGATGTGAGATACAGGTGAGGAGGGATTTAAAACGACCCTGACTGGAGCTATAAAATACAGCAACAGAACTGTAGCGTCTGTCAAGAGAGTAAAATATAATCTGAGTAACGCATACGGAACCACAGAGAGAACCCCTGCCAGCTTCTGGAACAGTGCCCGAATCTCCATTTGCTCCCTTAGCTCTCACAAAGCTCCCAGTTTTACCCACCGAGCACAAATCTGCGGCCTACTGCCCAAACAAACCTCGACGATAGAACGATGCAGAAGCTGACTGCAGACACTACTCCTCATCCTTGTCCTTCAAACGCGCTCTAATCCTTTAAGTGTGACCCAAACACTTAACAAAGGAATGCTTCTTTGCTGTGCTTAAGCACAACCCGCTGAGAAGAGGGCTCTACTGCCATCAGATGTCAAAATAATCATCTCAAAACGTTGAAGAGCTGGCAGGGCCTGAAAGAGCCGGCCGTCATGTGTGACAAAGGCAGGGGATGTGAGCGGCACACAAGGGAAAACAAAGCTACGATTGTGAGAAGATAGAAGCAACAACAACAAAACAAACACGCACACGGGGAATACACTGATACTAATATTCTGAATGTCACTTGCTGTACGAACATCGACGTTTGTTTCTTTTTTGGTGAAAGAATCAAAATGTCATCCATGGAAAGTTGAGTAGTCCATTGGGCAAAAATATGAGCTTACAGTTTACATACTTTATATATACTTTTTATTGGTGACCTTTAGAAGTTAAAGACCAAACTTAAATGAAGAAAAATGCTTTTTTTAAGGACGATAAGAATTTTTGTAATCATTATTTTTTTTTAAATCATGAATACGCACCTTTACCATTTATATATATGTGTGTATATATATCTTTACCAGAACAATTATTACCAAAATGTAATTTTGGATGGCAATAAATACTATGTTCTCAAAGCTGATCCCAGATATTTGTTTAATGCAATTGCTGTTTTTAAAATAAAGAAAATGTCTATTCGCACCTAATTTTCAAAATACGTGCGGCCACTGCTGAACTTTTTTCCTAGCCACATGGACCCAGAGGAAGGGTTATAGTTAGGATTACGGTTGAAGTTAGCATTGAACCACCAAATGGTTCCTGAGAGTGGTTGTTTCTACAGCTCGCCGTTCCTCCAGGAGATACGCGGAGAACACGTCATGCACGGAGGAGCTTGACAGTTAACGGGACTTAAACTTTAAATACGTGCGGCCAACAACAAAATCCAGCCTTGGACGTACTTAAAGCAAGTGCTGGCAAAGAAGCAATGTGGATCTATTACGTTTACTAATCACTTTTTCTGCTAATACATCAGCCAAAAATAAATCCTGCAAATAAAGTTGTTCACACTTCTCTCAAAAGTTAAACTATTTTTTTTGTATTATTTTTAAAGACTCTGGGTGTCTTTTTAACTGCTGCAAAAGTGTTCCCAGTGTTTTTTTATTTAGGATTTTGACGTTTTTAGCCAAAAACCAAAATAATAATAATAATAACAACAATAAGACCATAGTTTCTCCAGAGAGGCAATATAGAAATTCACTGCTGAGTTGTGGGAGGGATTGTTGGTACAGAGCAACCTCACCTCCCTTAAGAGCTCTCTGCTAAGACGCTCTCCTGCTAGCTTACAGCCGCTACCTAACTTTAACAGTGCAACAAAAATGGCGAGCAATATTGGAGCTGTACAGTTTTGAGGCAGATTCCAGCTCAGACGAGGAAAACAAAGACGTACATGGATCTATCGTCGTCTCGTTTAGTTGTCTCAGAATGGAGCGGAGCAGAGAGCTTTGGGCTCAACGATAGTTTTCTTATCTGCCCCTCCTTCACAATGATTGGAAAAAAGATATGCAGAGAAATGCAATTTTAAGCGAACTTTTTCATGTATTTATGTCCTCCTTTATGAGAGAAATGCCACAAGAACATGTTCAAAACAGAAAACTCCCATAAATTGAACCTTTTTTTCCCAGAAATCTTTTTTCTCACCTGTTTGATGCATTGAAAATGTGCTACAAACGTGGCATGTTTCCATGAAAAGGAGGGAAAACTCTTGATCTGATTCACTCTGTAATGTGTTTTCGTGTAAATATCTTAAAAAGCTTCAGACTGTACCAGGAAAAAAGGCATTGAGAGCAACTCAGAAACAGACAAGGAAACTCAAAGATTTTTCCCCCAAAAAATTTTATAGTAAAAAATAAGAAAACTGAAATCTCTGAGCATGTCGATCAATTTTCAATTAATTTATTATTCATATATCACCTTTAAAAATAGGAGCAACCAATGCAGAAAATCAAATATAACTTATGAAACAACAAAATACAAAAAAGAAATAAAATTACTAAAACAATCAAAATAAAAAGCTGGCTAACTAGATATGCACACTATAGTTAAAAGCCTGAGTAAAAAGATAAGTTTTTAAAAGTGACTTAAAATAATCTGCTTATAATACATCAAAAATCTTGACATACTTTTGTGCTTTGGTTTGAGCTCGGCTGAGCTTCACAGATCACTTTCAAACTCTTTTTTCAACTTTTTCTTCACTTTTTGTCCTGGATCAATCTTTGCTAATTCTATAAGTAAAAGCACTCGATGCTAAAAAGAAAAAAAATCAATCCCTGAGAGACATCCTCACAGTGGGGGCTTTCACGCATCCTCAGTCAAAAACACGGCTGATTATTGCACCAATTACGTCCATGAGTGGCACGATTCATCTGCAGATCTCCTTAAATGGCTACTTGTCTCCGAGGTCCATCCGTGCACTTTAGCAGGTGGATTTTTCATTAAAGCTAAACGCCTGATGACTGTGCTCTTCATTAAAGGCAGCGCAGTAATATGGGCCTGAGATGATTGCCCCTGCAGTGGTTAAATATAGTGATTGGACGAGGCCTGCGCTGCTGTGTAATGAGAAAAAGTGCATAGAGCTGGGGGCCATTATGCTGTCAGCACTCATACCATTACACACCATTTAAAACAGCTCAGCTCCGATTCATCCTCATTATATTTATTGGATGGATGGGCCCGTCTAATTGTAGAAGCAGTCGCAGGCCTACCTGGATCAACATGTGTCGCTGCTGCGTCCAAAGGAAGCATCTTCTGTTAGAACATTCAGCAATAATTTACAGTAAACAGATACATTTAAGGTTTTTACCGCTGTAAAGTTGATCATGAGTGTTTAGGAGCGGTAAAATAAACAAGTGACCACACAAGCTCCTGGTATTGACATGTACGCAGAAGGTAGCCTCCCTCCTCAACCACGCTCTCCGTGCGACACTGTGGCTTCACAACAGCTGAGGGTTGGACATCTTCATTTGTGATGTTTGTTCACATCTGGGGGTGAATTCAGACTAGAAAAGTATGTTGCTTAATAGTCCTGTACTCAGAGTGCCGGACCAAAGCTTGTAAACAAAACCATGTGAGTAAAGATCTCTTCAGCCATTGGCCAGGAATTATGAGGGCGGAGAAAGAACAGACGGAATATTGGAAGTCCTACACTTTCCAATCCCAGTCGGAATCGTTCACTTATTCTAACTTCATATTTCGCTCATTAATTTTGAATGTCTGTATCAACGTAAGGTCACTTCTGCTACTTTGATACAGTGGAGGCGGTTGCTAAGGATACCTCAAATAAGATGCTTCACTGCAGTGTTTATGACATATGAATTGTCGGAAGAACAGTGTGAGAAGTAATGACGTTAAACAGGGGTGGGAAAACTTTTTGACTTTTGGGCCACAAAAGGTTATAAGATATGACCGGTCTAGGAGCAGATGTGTTTTGTGTTTTAGAAATTTACCTCGTAAGGGAAAGAATTAACATGAACTCGACGAAAACATCCTTTAGTTTTGATTGAATATAATTATATACACTTTAAAACAAAACATTTGGGATTTTTTATTTCAAAACTGGAGCTTTTGCTCTCATTTCAGAGCCAATTTCATCAATGGGATGATGTCCTTCAGGGAAAAACTCATCCTTAAAGAAATGCTGCATTAAGGGGTTGTGAACATCGGGTAAACACAAAATGAGGGGAGAATTTTTGCACACAGACAATAGTCAGTTCATTTGCAGCACACCATCTATGAGGAGAAACCAGAATCACAGGGAAAATAAAACATTATTAAGGATTTATTTATTCGTAATGATATTTTATTGTCTTTTCAAGAAAAGAAAACAACACAAACCAGCACAGCACATACTGTATCTAACTAGGTAAAAGTGCACAAAAGATCTAGGATAGAGTAACATGTTTCTTGAAGCTCTCACTAATTACTTTGGAATACAAAATGTTAGCTTCCTTTACAAAAGTATATCAGCTATTTCTTGAGGAAGGTGATCCAGATAAGGCTGCCAAGTTTTGAAGAAAATGTCAGAGTTACCTTTTAACATGGTATCAAGGTACAGAGCCTCATACCTTGGTGAGTTAAAAAAAAAAGAAAAAAATTGAAGTAAAAAAATGTTTTTTTTCTGGTGCAGACCAGATAGTAACCAGGAAAAAAAATGTTAAGAAATTGTCAAACCCCACTGGGGTTCAAATTCCAAAACACACCTTGTTAAACATTAATTGAACATGCTAAAACTAAATTTTTACAACTTTAAAATCGTCACTTTTTAACACGGCAGGTACCAGTACCCTAATCCTTGCCTTGTCCAAGTGTGATACAGCGTCTGGAACTAGTACTGATTCGCGTCTGGTACCGACTGTCCGGTGCCGGGTTATGGTTAGGATACAGGTGCGGTCCATGTCCCAGTACTGGATTGGTACCGGTTTGCAGCCCGGAGGTTGGGGAGCCTTGATTTAATCGAATGTAAAAAAAAAAGCGACAAGTTGGGGCCACCTAAAACGTCAATGTTTGTCGTGGAGGAGTCCTAAACCAAACATCAATATGTGACAACTTGGGAGTGAGAATGTGTTGAAAATGTTACCAGCGCAAGATACGTTAATGACAAAAATCTAAAATTATCTGGTGGGCCAGATATAATCACCCTGTGGGCCAGATTTGGCGCCCAGGCCTTGACTATTACACATGTGCTTTAGGGGCTCTGTAACTTTAAATGTCTCTCTTTCATGTAACAGATGGAGGTTACACTTGTATCCATCGTAGCAGTACAAATCTCCTGGCCAGGTGTGAATGTTTGTGGAGCAGCATCACCCGTCCAGGTAACACAGGCAACCTCTCAGACTGGCCTAAAAGAAACAAAATAGGGTCCAGGGCAAAAGATCTCGGAAAAATTAAGCAGAGCTCCGTATCAAAATTGGGTCCAAATCTGGAGACCAACTGACACTGTCAAACAGTGATAATAAGTGTTTTTACACTTTATTTAGAGAGGTGAGTGTTGTGGCTGAAAACTATGCAAAACCTGTGGAGTACATTGTGTACAATTCAATGTTGGTTTTCCCTAAGTGTTAAATGTAAATGTTTTATTTTGTGTTTGTTTTTTTTCCAGATTTAAAAACACTTGACCAAGTTTTGACATCAAATTCCATCACTAAGTCGTTCTCCCAACAATATTATTAAGAATTATCAATATAATTTATTCCAGTTTGGCGGGCCAGATTAAATGCTTTAACAAGCAGCAAATGGGCCGTGGTTTGCCCACCAGGGCGTTAAAAGTTGTTTTAATGAGCCGACCAAATTTCAATGAGTCTCATCGTTGCTCCACTACTGTGTTTACATCTGCCACGGTGACGGATTTGATCCAGTTGATCCGCTGTGAGCCCAGAGCTTAGGAAAATCAGAGAGAACCGGAGCTCAGTCCAATCGAAAACGCACCGAGAACAGTTCAAAAGATGGATCCAAGTGCAGTTCCTGGTTCCAGATCAGGGTCCACTTGGCTGATAATTTGTTCTGGATTATCAGGGGAAGCCAACTCTCTTTAAGCGAACCAAATGTGTCCAGTCTGAATGAATCAAAGTGTCTGAGCGTCAGTATGCAGATAGGGTCCCCCTTGAACGCCCTGTGGCCCCGCAGACATGTCGTGACCCATCAACCCGCAGACATACAGGTACCTGACTGCATCCACCAGACTGGCAGACTACCCTGATAGCGACTGTTCACCTCCAACCCCCCCACCAGCACCTTTTTCTCCTCTCAACCCCCATTGTGATTTAACTGCTGTTCACAAGGCCGTTTGCATAATGATAAGAGGCAGTGACACCTCTCTTTGAATTCTATCAGGTAGCCTGAAAGCTCCAAGTGTAATGAAAGGGGTAATTACACAATTTATACAGGGAGGAGCACTGACAGCTGCACAAAGCTATCACGCTGAAGGCCCGACCCGCCTGATTAAGATAGCACGCCATCAATCTTGATGTCCCATCAATGAATCAGTCTCTTGTAGTTTAAAGTAAATAAATAAGTGTGTCTTGGATCACTTTAGAAGCTGAACGAGTAAAAGTTTGGAGTGAAAAGAAACATCTTGAAAAAAGAAATGATGTAAAAATTTGCTTTTTTGTGTTTTTTTAAGATAAAAAAGGAGGCCATTAAAA
The DNA here is from genome assembly GCF_002922805.2 of Oryzias melastigma. Lineage (NCBI taxonomy): Eukaryota > Metazoa > Chordata > Actinopteri > Beloniformes > Adrianichthyidae > Oryzias > Oryzias melastigma. The sequence goes on along the minus strand of NC_050530.1, from coordinate 12,898,053 downwards.
GAGCTGGTTCTTAACAGAAAAATCAGCACTCCTCCTTATTTTGTGGACTAAATACAGCCCTCGTGATTGCACCCTTTGTGTGCCTCACATTATGTCAGACTTGTAAAGACCTATTTTCATTCAAACTGAATATATATATATATATATATAAAAAGGCCTCTTTGTCAAGTGGGGGCATGTCAACACACTTGTGTGGATGATGTTAGCCACTCAGCTGTGCTGTCAGCTCCAGTGTTGAGTGGATGCACGCAAACACACACACACACACACACACAGGGGCGCACGTGTGGTTTATGTCACAGTTCAGGAATGCCTAGCAGGAACGAGTGCAGACGATGTTGTGAACGCCACACATGAGCCGGAGCTGCAGCCACCCTGAGACGGCCGTTTCCCCAGACGGCCTGCACGTCGCGTGTTTGTGGTTGACACACAAGCTGTTTGGGGTTGAACACCAGAGTCAACACAGAGCGCTGATGTTTGTTTGAGCTCCTGCATCCATCACTGGGAGGATGATGAAACTATTCTTCCTGATTAAAGTCACTTAAATGAATTGATTAAACAGCGCCGCCCCTTGCTACTCCTGGCTCCTCGGGGGTGATAGCAGCTGTCTCAGGAGGAGTGAGCCGGGCCTTGAAGTGCAGACTGGGATTAGGGGGGGCAAACACAAAAGCAGCATTGGAGCCTTCAGCCACAGATCATCTGTAGCTTACATGGTGAAAACTTGCTTGAATGTTGATTAAGCCCTTTATTTGTCTCGGTGAGGGGTGCGTTTGATGGTTTGAGCCGCGGCGGGCTCCAGAGGTCTCTGTCCTTCTCCTGTCTGTCTATTGGTATGCATCCCTCATAATAGAGAAGGAGGCAGGGGGTCTCATTAGGGGCTGAATCGTAGGAATTCCTCAGGGCTGATGCAGTATCATCAGAGAGGAGCGAGGCGGCGGCGTGGGTGCAGGTGAAACTCCTGCAAGCTCAGAGCAGGAAACAAGCGGCTCTCCAGGTGGAACGTGTCTCTTTAAGCTTCCTCCAGAACTAGCGACTGATGTTACAAAGACAGCAATGGCGAGGATCCCTGGAGAACTAAATGATGTCCTCACCTCCGATTTGCCACCAAGAGGCCTCGCTGGAGTGGCTGACTACTTCCTCAGCCATCTGTCACCACTTCCTGTCTGTGATCAGAAGGTAATGACAGCATGCAGGTGTTGCAAGCTGGGTGGGACGTCTGCAGAAAAACAGATAAAACACATTTTTTTTCACTCGCTCATCAAATACTTGTCCTGCACATCAGAATCGATGCGGATATCGTTCTCATCAGAGTTTGGAATTTCAGGAGGGTGATAAATGCTTACAGATTTCCCGAGGAGACTTTAACTGCACTGAGATGATTTTTCTTGAAATATTTTATGTTCAAGCACTAAAAGTCGCCTTAGAAAACTCAGCTCTTTGTAAATGCTGCCACGGTTTGTTATGACAAAGGTCACGGATAAGGAATGATCCGCCCGCGGTCCTCTAATGTGAGAACAAAGACTTTGTCACAATATATTTCAGCACTGGAGTAAGCGGAGGATGGGTTACACGGTTTGGAGGGTACGTTTTCAGGACGGGGATGTGAAGACAGACAGACTCTGATCGCCGATTTACTGGAACACTTTCCAGTCCGGTAATCCTCGAGTTTCTGTGACTCTCAGCAGGCACTCGGCAGCTACTCTTCTTCCTGTTCTCATCCCTTATTACCATCCTTCCACCGCTGTAGAGGAAAACTTCCCATCATTCCTTCCTATCAAAGCAGAAAATAGAAAAAGACACATTTTCCATTCTCGTTCTGTATAAAATAATCCATATGTCTGCTCGTCCGGAGCTGGGGCGGGGGTTCCGTGCCACTTTTGGCTCCAACTTTGGTCTTTTTATGATCTGACTCGGTGAAACCGAATCAGGTCCTGCCAGCTGATAGACATTCTCCTCAGATATCATTTGCAAAAGTGCATTCCTGCTTAAAGTGTGTGTGTGTGTGTGTGTGTGTGTGTCCTCGCCTCCTTACAGGCGTGTAGTTGCTCCCCCCAGAAGCTGTCATCATATTGTTCTCCTAAATATTTAACTTCCTCAAGAGATTAAGGTGAAATCTAAGAAAGTGTCCCTACTGGCTGCTGCAAACAGATGTGAAATTTCAAGGTGGAACTTGCTTTCCTCTGCACACCTGAGAGGATTTTTAACTGGGTTGCCAAACTTGTTCTGGTTGATTATTTATAATTTATCAGCTGCAATCTTATTTGCTCACCTTGTTGGGTGCATCAACTCCTCCAGATCTAGAGATGCACATTTTTTTCTGTTTTTGCCAAACTGACCTCTGCAGAGGATGTAACCCACGATTAAAGGTTTAGCCCACTGGGCATGTGCGTGGGAACCAGGGCCACTCCGACTGTCGCAGGGGGGCCTTTAGCCAGGGGGCCCTGGAGCAGGTGAAGGTGTGGAGACGCGGTGGCCTGACTGATATTCATGCGGTGGAGTAAATGTGCCCTTCAGGCAGAGCTGGGCCAGTGGAGCGTTGCATTTCTGAGAAATGAGACGACCGAATCAAGACTGGAAATGTGAGGGGTGGGTGGGTGTAGCTCACTAAATCCGGCCTGTGGGTACGGATCCACACTTTGAAAGAATATAGTGACACTTTTGCCCTTATAGTGTGTTTGGGTTAATTTTGGCCCAAACACACTATAAGGGTAAAAGATAATGTGGTTTAATGCACCAAAAATTTCTAACTTTTATAGCAATTTATGTTAAATATTTTTAATATTTTTCATAATTTGACAGTAATGTGACCTAAAAGGCCTCCATTGACTGAACATGGGGAACTTGTTGCTGTGACAACAGCCCCTACATGACAGGGATCCTCTGTGTGTGATACTCCACAGATAATGGAGCCAAACGTTTCCCGAGTGGGATAATTTGTTCCCAGAATCTTCAGATCCCGATATTTTTTATTTGAGCTCAGGAGGGGATCTGCTGGATGACCAGCTTTCTTTTGTGCTCCGGCGGGGTCCACGCATTAATTTTCCCTTTGTTGTGGAGCAGAGAGCGCCTGAGCGGATTCAATTATCAACCAATTAAGAGGTGTTTCCCTCTATTGACAGGCTTTGATTCCGTGCTGTCCGTATTTGAGGAGGAGTGTTGAAACTAGTTCCATGCGTCACCCGCATCAAGACGCACGGATCAGCACAAAAGAAGGCAGCAAAAATGATCCAAAATATGTTCATATTTTTTGGGTGATTCTGTAATTTGGAGTGCTGGGATGCAGAATGCGCTGCGGGGTGTAGAAATGGATTTAAACGGCCGATTTCACTCGGGAGTCCACAAAGCATCAGGGCCTGCTGCGCTCTGAACACACAATCATTTAGTACAATGATGGCATTCAGTTATTATAACGCAGAATGATCCTGTGTCCTAAAAAATACGCACAGAAATGTGACTTTTGCAGAAAACAAACTAGTTCAGTAATAAAAAGTGCGAAAATGACTAATTTGCTGTCAAAATAAACAACTTTTATTCAAACATGCACGTGAGTTTAAATAAAATACATGGTTTCTCTTATGAAAATAATTTCTGTACACAAGAGGGTTCACTTTTGAGACAAAGATAGCTCCAAAACGAGCAGCTTCAACAAAAAAAAAATCAAATTATTTACATATAAACACATTGAAGGTAAAGGCACATTGTGGTGAGGACGATGCTGCGTAAAAAGGAACAAAAAGTCTAAACCTCTGTGCCCTCCCGGCTGTATATGAGGTTATTCACACTGAAGTGGTTGGAGAGGCTCTGCATTGATGGATAATAGCTCATTCTGCCGTTGTCAGAGTTCAGGGGAGACACGAACGTGGGGGAGTAGGAGCCCAGTCCGGACATGCCCTCCCGCGTCTGCGCCAGCCCCGCGGGGTGCGCGGCGCCGCAGCCCTGCGGGCTCTCGCTGGCCCCGCTCCCCGCCAGCAGCGAGCTCACGGTGGACACGAAGTTGCTGAAGCACGGGCTGCTGTCCCCGGAGGCTGGTGGGGGGGTTTTGGTCTCCGTGGAGGCCGGGGATCCGTGCAGGCTGGGCGGGGAGGAGCTGAGCAGGCTGGCGGTGTCGGAGAGTTTGTGCGCGTTGTCCTCGGATTTGACGCACGGAGAGCCGCTCTCTGAGCCGCTAGCATCCGCTCTCCTCTTCCTCTTCCTTCTGAAATTCCCGTTGTCGAACATCTTCTCACAGTTGGGGTCAAGCGTCCAGTAGTTCCCCTTACCTGAGAGAGAAACACATTTCTGTAATCAGCTGAAAAGTTCCAATTTATTCCAAAAGTCGTTCAAAATAGCCACAAGTTTTGAACAATTTATTTGGATGAAAAACGGACTCACCTGGATCATCCTCATCACGCGCCACTTTTTTAAAGCAGTCATTCAGTGACAAGTTGTGGCGAATTGAATTCTGCCATCCAGCTTTACTCTTCTTATAGAAAGGAAAGTTGTCAGCAACGTATTGATAGATCTGGCTGAGCGTCAGCTTCTTGTCCTGAGAGTTCTGGATGGCCATGGCTATGAGAGCAGAGTAGGAATACGGAGGTCTGACCATCTTGAAGAGCTCCTGCTGGCTGGATATGGACAACCAGCCCAGATCTGCTCCCCCGAACCCCGTGGGAGGCGGCAAGAACTGCCTCTGGTTGGACCCGTATCCAGACTGGAGGTAGGACGCGCCGTTGTTCGCGGGGAGGTACGGAGAGGAGTTGATGCCCGGTCCGTTCAGCCACAGGTACGGGTTCGTGGACTGAGAGGTGTACTCTCCGAGGCCGTAGCTGGGTGGGTGAGGCGGCGGCCTCTGGGGGTGATGGTGGTGGTGGAGATTCTGCTGGTAGACGCCGTAGTTGTCGCAGTACACCGCCATGTCCAGAATCTCCTGCGCGCTGTGCTGAATGGGGCTGCTCTGCTGGGTGGAAGGTTGGTGTCCAAACGCGTTCATAATCCACTGAAAGTCGGTCAACTCAAACTTACTGTCGTCTCTGCAGTGTCTCTCCCTCAGGACTGAGGTCGAGCTCAGGAGGGGGACTATTTATGCGCAGCGCCCGGAGCCTCTCCAGGTAGTCCTCTGAACGAAAAAAAACTTTTGGGATGGTCACACCCCTCTTGTGCGCGCTGTGCTGAAGTTCCACACATCCAATCCCATCAATGAGAACTGATACTGCTCCTAAAAAGAGAAAATTCAATTGGATACTTCATGGATTTTGGGCAACATCTGCGCGTAATTACGCACAGAATGAGATGATTACAAACAAACAAAAAACGCGCAAAAGCTCAAAAACTGGGTGTATTTGCGGATGAGCACCACGGGTTTAAACCCACACCCGCGTGTCTTTACGAGGGGCCTCTTTGCTCTAAAAGAAATTCATTTGAACACATCCAAATCGCCGCACGTTTAATGTGAACAGGTTGGTTAACTTTTGAGGTGAGCAGCCTCGAGAAGGGGGGGGGGGTGTTTCCTTTTGATACCAAATATAATTCAATTTAGTAATATTTAAATGAGAATTAAAAAATATTTTAAATTGCACAGATTAACATTTTTAAAAATAAAACCAGACCCTTCTGATTAAAAAAAATGCTCAGATTTGAAGGTTAACCGAAAAAGGGACAGTTTTAAAGCCTATTAGTTTAGTTAATAATTATTTCTTAAATAATCCTTTTCATTTTCTGAAATAGTAAGTCAACATTTATTACAGAATTAGTCAAATTTAAACTTAACTTCAGAAAAAAAAAACATTAAATCAATTGTTAAACTTTCTCTGCGCGCATTTTACGCACAGCTGCAGTTCTACTCCACTAGAAAATAGCTCGTTTCGGATCATATTCTTTGGTCTCCATGCAGGAAGAGCGGGCTCTGCGGGACCCCCGCACTAATCGGAACACATTCTTCATCTCCATGACCTTGATGTAATCGTTTGGCTCTAAGGTGTTGTCCCGGGGACCGACAGCAGCGGGGAGAGGCGGCATTTTAACCTTCATATATGATGTTAAATGTCTGACTCGGCTAATTATTTCGTTACATTACATTAGCCAGTGAGAGGAAAGTCACATCACAAATATGACGTGATGTCTCTTCTGCCCGATGGAAGGAATTCACCAGGAGACCCAGAGTGTTGGGATTTTTCTGTCTTTTGGGGGTCATGTGACCTTTTCCTTAGCATATCTAGTTAATCTAGATGGGTTTGGCAAAGCTCCTGCAGACCCCCTTCAAAGGGAAAGGTTCTGCTGGTGCAAATATTTGCACTTTTCAACATCTTTTATAGCTCAAAACAACTCTCAGAATTGATAATATTGACATTTTTAAATAATCAGCCACTTTTGCTATTTTTTTACACTTTAAATTATTACTAAACCGGATAGAGTGAAAAACTAACACAATTCTGCTATAAAGTTAACACCATAGACTGTATATAAAATAACTGGACTGAGCAAGCCTTCCATGTTCCATATAGGAAGTACCACTGAGTTGCAAAAAGGCCAAAGTCCCATTGACTTACATTAAGAAACAGACAGGTATTTCTCAGTCATTTTATATCTCAGAATAATCATTCTTCCTCTGCTGCTTTCTGCTTAACTTCTTTTTTCTAATCCTATTTTTTTTAAAAGATTTTTTTCCATTATCACAAGTTATTAGAGTTATAAATTGACCAATCAGATGGCTCAACAAGCGTTTGTGGGTCTGATGTCGACCGTCTGGGGCATTTGAGTGACAGATGACGGGTAGCCAATGGGAGCAGACTTCATCAATGGGTCCGTGAAGACCTTTTAACAGCTACTTTACAATTCAACAATGTATCAATCATTGTCCTACTGTTGTTTTCCTCAATGGAATGTACCGATGCAGCAGTTTAAAACAACAAGAGGCGCATGCTGTCGACATTTTTAGATGAGGATTTACTCTGTAGAAATAGATTTCACTCTGAGGTTATGTGCTTTGGACCTTTTTGTTTGTTTAACGTTCGTTTGTCTTTTTTCACTGTTTTGATTGTAGCTTATAAATTATAAGTTGCATATACGCGCATAAAATCACCAACTAAAGTTTAATCTTCGCCGCACTTTTCCAGCTTCAGCCTGAATTAGACGCAGCCGTCTGAGGAGCGCGAGACAAACTTTAAAGGACCTGATCGTATTTTTAATCAGGAAAGAGATCCAGCTGTTCACTTGTTAGGATGGTTATTTATTTTAAATACCGCTGAACGCTCTTCTCACGTGCATCTGATCAGACTGTAACCTGGCAGCGCATGTGAAGAGACAAGCTGCTGCGGCGTGCGCGAGGGGGGCACGCGCAGTTCTGCAACGGCGTCACCCAAATGCTCCTTTTATCTCGACAAAAAGGAATAAATGTAAGTAAATCCCAAAGGACCGCTGACAGAATCAAATGTTGGGATGGTTCTCCCTCAAAGGCTTCAACAATGACTTGTACGATTCTCCCGAGCCGCCGTGATTAAAGTAGAAGGTGTTTACATCCGCGGTCTTGTGGTCGAGGCGTGGAAAGAGGAGGACGGTTGCAATAAACTCACTCCTGATTGGCAACAGTACTTCCTGTAGATTTGATGACTCAGCTATGACTCAGACCAATCGCTGAAGATTGTTTGCAAATGGCGGTATCCGTTTCAGGAAGTGACAGTGAAAGCGGCGGAATACTTTCGCGAGGAGAGGAGGCAATGCATTTCCAATGGGGGGACCTCATTGCTTGCTAAGTCCATTATTTTTACAGTCAATGGTTAACACTCATAAAAATGCAGACATTCCCTCACTGTCTCCCTCTAGTGGAGGAAGAAGGTAGAACACCCACTTCACTGAAAACGCTGCTCAACCGCTCTTCTCTGTGGAGAACAAGAGATTAATGACACTTGAAGAGCAGAGATCAGAAACTTGGCAGGCAGAGTGACACTCTGGCCTCAGAGCATCCTTCATTCACTTTTTTATTCTTCTGGATGGCAAAAGCAAGGACACTTTGGGGGCATTCGGCTCAGCTTTTCCCTGCATATTTTCATGATTTCAAGTGACTGCACTGCATAAACGTCTGGAACACACTTTAATAAATGGAATAAAATAAAATGAACATAATAAAATCAGCATGCATGACTCTGGACACTTTTATAGAGATCTCAAACAGAAGCTCACAGGCTTTTTAAAGAAAATCTTTTATCAAATATCTTCCCACTCATTACTTTTTTGCCCTAAACTGACTAGTTAATAAGTGAAATGTATTTTAAAAAATGCATAATGTTAGAGAAAATGATCCACACTTTTTATTTATAGGTCACAGACCCAAACGTGTGCTCTGCTCTGTTCTCCACAGAGCAGAGCGGTTGAGCAGCGTTTTCAGTGAAGTGGGTGTTCTACCTTCTTCCTCCACTAGAGGGAGACAGTGAGGGAATGCCTGCACTTTCAAAAGTGTTAACTTTATAGCAGAATTGTGTTAGTTTTTCACTCTATCCGGTTTTGTAATAATTTAAAGTGTAAAAAAATAGCAAAAGTGACTGATCTCTTAAAATTGTCAATATTATCGATTCTGAGACTTTTTTTGAGCTATAAAAGATGTTAAAAAGTGCAAATATTTGCACCTGCAGAGCCTTTCCCTTTGTAGGGGGTCTGCAGAAACTTTGCCAAACCCCTCTATGATTAACTAGATATGCTAAGGAAAAGATCACATGACCTCCAAAAGACAGAGCAACCCCAACACTCTGGGTCTCCAGGTGAATTCCTCCCATCAGGCAGAAGAGACATCACGTCATATCTGTGATGTGACTTTCCTCTCACTGGCTAATGTAATGTAACAAAATAATTAGCTGAGTCAGACATTTAACATCATATATGAAGGTTAAAATGCACATAAATAGTCCCCCTCCTGAGCTCGACCTCAGTCCTGAGGGAGAGACACTGCAGAGACCACAGTAAGTTTGAGTTGACCGACTTTCAGTGGATTATGAGCGTGTTTGGACACCAACCTTCCACCCAGCAGAGCAGCCCCATTCAGCACAGCGCGCAGGAGATTCTGGACATGACTGATGTGATGAAGAGGGCTTTAAGGAAAAGAAAATAGAATCTTTATCACAACTGTAGACTGGCACTGGTGTTTTGGTGGTACTTTCTGAGGAAACTTACTTCACCGAATGTCATTTCAGACGAGGTGCTGATGCAGAGAGCCTAATGTAAAGTAAAATACATTTTTTAGCATGTTGAAACATTATAATCTAGTAACAGGAAGAAAATACTCACATGAGCATGAAATGCTGCAGCAGCTGCCTGACATCTGCTGAGAAAAGAACTGAAAAAGACAATTGGATAACTTGGACCAACGAATGGATGACCAAGAACAGAATTCCAGGATTAATGATGTGATCATCTCCGGATTGAAAATCAAGTCGTATGCACATGCAGCGGCTGCAGAGAACGGAGAAGAATCTGAAGAGGAGACGCGCTCTGTGGAGCAACAGGTGGAAGATTTCCTGAAGACCAAAGGAATTTCTCTGGACACAAACAACCTTGAGATCTGCCGTCCACTCCCAAAGAGAAGAGAGACCGACAGACCTGCGATTCTCGTGAGGCTTGTCAATCGGAAGCACAAAGTTGCTCTCACATTCACACTTAGGGGCAATTTAGAGTCACCAATGAACCTATGAAGCATGTTTTTGGACGGTGGGAGGAAGCCGGAGTCCCCGGCCATCGGTCGGCCATCTTTTGGACTCCCAGCTTTCCTTTCAGCTTGCGGCATGTGACGCAGTGATGAAGAACAGAACTTATCAGTCTCTTGCCTCCAACAATCCAGAAACCAGCTGCTCTGACCGATGCTTCTGTGAATTGTCACCCTTCGTGTCTGGTTTCTGAATGATAATGACCCACAAGTAGTTTAGTCACATGACTGCTTCTGGGAAGAATGATTGGATTGATTAGTTGTGGGCTCTCAGCAGACTGTTTCAGGCGTCCACCAACCAAAATAAGGCCTTTATGAATAAAGGGATCAAGGGTCAAAATTGGGCTCGACTTTGAAATCACCTGATTTCCTGGCAGCACAGCATACTCATCAGGGAAGAAGTCCTCTTGAAGGCGAGGTTTGGTACACTTATGCCAACCTCTGCAAGGGAAATGAGAATTGGCTTTAAATGATCGTGTTTGAAGAAAGAAACTGCATTGAGTAAAGATTTCCATGTGGAGAAGCGTTCAAATCTTTTTGAGCAAAGTTCCTTTGTGTGATAGGTGACTCCTGTAGGGTGTGGCTCTGCCATTTAGGCCCCTTTAAATAGGAGTGGGCGGGGCTGCCCAGTAGTGCCAGATTCTTGTGGGTGGCCAGGTTGACTGCTGGGCCGACGCTGTTTGGGCAGCAGCTGTGAGCCTTTGGGGTAAATTTGTTTTTTGTAATCATGTTTTTTTTTATTGTCTTTTAAATATTTTTAATGTATGTATTTTATGACAGGGCTACAGTATCTGAAGGCAGACCTACAGGGTAAATGACAGTTAAAAACATTGGAGACAGGCTTGTTCAAATAAATTCAGACAATATTTATAGCAGAGAAACAGAAGCTCTTTCTGGACTCACTTCACCCTGATGGTTTTGGTGATGATCTTTAAAGAAATAAAAAGTTGCTCTGGCTTGTGGAAGGACAAGTATGTCGTTTGGATAGACTGTCTAACAGCAGCCTGGTTCTCAGGCTGAAAGGTTCAACATGGAACCTCATTAACAGATTTAGAGGTTCTTCACGAAGCCTCAGTCTGGAGGCTAAAGGTTCTGCATGTATCCGTATTCATGTTGTTGGAGATTTTGCATGGAGCCACATCTCAGACTACTTTATTTTTTTACCTATTTTTACTGGCAAACATTTGATTTGTGTTTTATTTGTGTTCTCTACAATACCAGGAGAATCTTTGACCCTGGATGGAAAACTGGAAGAGACCTTAAGGTGTGTCAGTACAAACTTTTGAAAGATCATTGAATACATAATAATGCAATTAAATAACTAGCAGGTGCACGTCAGCTCTCTTTATTTAAGTTCTCCCTTTGTGTTTTTCAGTTCTTTCCTCAGCAGATGTCAGGCAGCTAATATTGACAATATTGACAATTTTAAGTAATCAGCCACTTTTGCTATTTTTTTTACACTCTAAGTTCTTACAAAACTGGATAGAGTGAAAAACTAACACAATTCTGCTATAAAGTTAACACTTTTGAAAGTGCAGACATTTCCTCACTGTCTCCCTCTAGTGGAGGAAGAAGGTAGAACACCCACTTCACTGAAAACGCTGCTCAACCGCTCTGCTCTGTGGAGAACAAGAGATTAATGACACTTGAAGAGCAGAGGTCTGAAACTTGGCAGGCAGAGTGACACTCTGGCCTCACAGCATCCTTCATTCACTTTTTTATTCTACTGGATGGCAAAAGCAAGGACACTTTGGGGGCATTCAGCTCAGCTTTGCACGTTTTTCCTGCATATTTTAACGATATCAAGTGACTGCACTGCATAAACGTCTGGAACCCACTTTAATGAATGGAATAAAATAAAATAAAAATAAAAAATTTAAGCATGAATCACTCTGGACGCTTTTATAGAGATCTCAAACAGAAGCTCACAGGCTTTTTAAAGAAAATCTTTTATCAAATATCTTCCCACTCATTACTTTTTTGCCCTAAACTGACTAGTTCAAAAATGAAATATATTTTTAAAAATGCATAATATTAGAGAAAATGATCCACATTTTTTATTTATAGGTCACAGACCCAAACGTGTGCATTAAAGCTGCACAGGGCTCTAGAATTGACCACAGGAGGGAAATGGAGAGTAAAACTGGAGTTTAAATAAAGTAAGTGACCAGCAAGCCCTTTGAAATGTGTCAAGAATGACTCTGAAAGAATTCTATATTAAAAGTCCAATGAACCAGGCCAGTTGTAAATTCCTCTTTGGTTTATTCTTTTTGCAAAAAGGGAGAGAGAGTCAAAACACAGGCTCTGTAGATTGTAGTCTCTGCTTTGGGTCACTCTCTCTCCGAGTTCAGACACACACAGGGAGTTATATAGTTTCACACATAGGAATTCCATACATGGGCATAACATAGCAGTGATGTCATCTGTTGCTAGGCCGTTACTAACCAGAAAAGAGTCAGTTTTAGGAGATGGTACGAGATGTCACGGAACTGATCCATATTAGGAGTTGTTTTTGAGCACAGAGCTTTAGACAAAGAAATTCCAGCAGCTTGCTGGACACAGACAGGTGCACACAGATATCCTTCATACAAAGTTTTCCAAGACACACAAACATAATCTTGTAAATATTTTCAACAAAATGTAATGAATATTTTTAAAAGAATAATAAAAAATAAAGTCTTAAGGAGCTCAGCATGATGGAGCACACATTTTACTGTTTCCTACATATGGTAAGTGACATTTTGAGGTTTAAAAAAGTCAATATTTGCTCAATTTGATAAATAATTTAACTGTGTTGTAATGCACACAAGTTCATGCATGTCATCGATCAAATTTTTCTTAAAATTAAGGAAAACTTGCTGAAAATCCATATTTATTCTGTTGTAAAATCCTCAATCTGCATCAACAGTCTCCAGCATTCCCCTCCAGAGAACATGATTCCGTCAAAGAGACGAGTGTCAAAAGAATCAATAGAAATGTCAATGTTAGCTCAAAAAAAACATCAAAATACAGCAGATCCACTCGCACAAGCCCAGTGGGGAATCCTTTTCTCTGCAATTAGGTGTTTCTGTGTGCATGCTGCCCTCTGGCCATTTCAGGTTGGGCCTGCAGCCTGCCCGCTGGCCCAAAGCGTGCAGTCCAGAAGACAGAATTACAAGCAGCTGCGCCCTCCGCTGCTGGCTGCATTTACTTCACTTTCTCCTGCACGGGACACAAGGACGTCCTGGCTACACCCTCAATATCAGATGGTCTGCAGAGATCATGGGACGCCCCCTGATATTGCAGTGACAGCATCCTCCAATGGAGGGCAGCATTGACACAGAAACCACCTCACAGACTAGGAGCTATTCATCAGCCCTGCTGTGCGGCTCTCTGTGGGGAAAATACATCAAAACCTGGAATCTGATCAGTGTATTGATTTTTAAGCAGATAAGAGTCAAGAACTACAGGAGAGTGAATTTAAAGGGAAAGCAATGAAAAATGTTTCACTGAGAGGAAGTTAGACGCCTTAATGAGGAGGATTGAGTCTTTACGAGATTTATAATTTTGCCAATATTCATTTTGCAACTCATTATGTGCAACATTACCTGCATGAATACACTTTTGCAGTAAAAAGTTGAAGAAAAAAAGAAACGTGCAGGACTATGGGTGTCAGTTTAAACACAGAAGGAAACTGAAAAATGATCAAAATGTAGAAAATTCACCAAAAAAATTCAAAAAAAGACTGAAGTTCTAAAGATGTAATTAAGTGGTTCAAATCAATATTCCTCTAGTGGGCCGACATGCCTGTGGCACTCATTAGCCATTTCCATGTGAAGCTCAAACTAGTTGGGAACTCTGCCTTCTCATCAAACCACTTCTCCGCCCCCGATCTCTAGGTACGTTTCCTAGCAACGCATCCACCTGACTGCCTGGGAAAACCCAGAGCTTCATAATAGCCTTGGCTAATATAGATCAACACCACTTGGCTCTTTTCCCTCAATCTACAATAATAAATCTACACACAGAAGGTACCCATTATAAATTCAGCCCAAAATAATATTTGCACAGACCGAGCCATTTTTGAAACTTTATTTCATTTTTTTAGGATGATGGATTTTTTTTCGTGACGGCAGCAAATGTTTGTGGATCCACGTGAGAGTGATGGGGCTTCAGTCAGAGCTGTGTGGCGGCTTCTGCAGGCTGTTTCCCCCACGAACCTGTTGACATTTAAAAACAAAAATATTCACAAATAGTTTTCAGCAAAAAATATACAAAAAAAGGAGGTCTGGTGCTCAAAGCAAAAGAGATGCTGCCTTTTTTATTCAATTCCCTCCATTAACTCACAAAGAGACAATTTTCAGCCAAGGTCAGGTGACAGGTGAGGGCGTGATACAGAGAAAGCAAGCAATTATCACAGACTGTCATAATCCAGATCAATTCAGCATCAGTTCAAGCTGTTATAAATGGATTTTTAGCCAGAAATTTAGACCATAGTGAGACATTTTTGCAACAAGCTACAATACGAAGCACATATGACCAAAACAGGGAGATAATTTTGACAATAAATATGTTCGTAATAATGAGCCTGTAATCTCATTTAATAATCTAAACCATTTTTGGAACTTGTGACCGATAGAAATTTTATTTGCATCCAATTTATTAAAAAAATGGGGGCTTGCCCGGGATATAAAGTGAGGACTACTGTATTTTTTAAACTAGTGATTGGTAGAAATCTTATTTGCATCCAAATCATTAATAAATTAATTTTCTTTTTAGAACTCACAGATGGCTGACTTGAAACTAAACTTTTCTATTTTGTCTTTTCTGTAACCTAGGCAACCAAAATTCTTATAAATGAAGGATTTTTGATAACTTGCGGCAGATCTGGTGGCAGTGAAATACGACGCTGATGCTTCTCTTATTCTGAAGTTTATGTTTTTGCAGAAATTACTTTGACACCTCCCAACAGAAAAATATAGGAAGTTATATCAAAAAGCAACAGAAAAAAAAATATATATATATATTTATTAGGTCCAACTTTTTAAATCATTAAAACATTTGCAAAAATCTTTTTAAAAAGTAAAATTAGAAAAAAAAACCACCCTGGACTATATTTAATGGAGATCATGAATATTTAAAAATACCGTCTTATCCTCGATGGGAAACAATAACAAAACAAAAAATAAAATTTGAATATAAGATTTGCTGCTTTTTTTTGTTCCTGAAGATATAATCCCCAAAAAATAAATCTTCCCTGGATATTTCCTTTATTTCTTTTTTGCGAGTGGACACAAAGAGACGGACTGAAACATCAAACAATGATGTTTCATATCAGGACTTTTCCCAAACTGATTTATTTAGAACATCCAAAGGAGATTTGAAAAATGTAATTCGTGTATTGAAATAGAAAGGAGAGGAGATGTTGATATTCTCAGCAGAGCAGCTCTTTCTGTGTTTATCATCCATCTGTTCAATCCTTCCACTTGCTCCTCTTCACAGTCACGGCGAGTACAAGATTGTTCCAGCTGTCATCCAGAGAGAGGCGAGGAAAGGTCAGCAGGTCAACACTGTTCATTATCAGTTTATTTTTCTCCATTTTTAATATTTAAATGATATTTTTATCATTATTTGCTCAGTTATTAGTCAAGAAAAGTAGTGGAAATGTGGACAGGATGGATAAAACTATGAAAAGGAAGAGTTTGGAACTAAGAAAAACATTTTTTTTAAAGTTTGATAAACATAAATATAACCAGACTTGCTTGATAAAATGAAAACATCAAAAGTATTACAGATTATTGCAACTCCGTCAAATCAAATGCAAACTGAACCAGAAGGTTCGCTTTGGAGCAAAAGGTTGCAGAAGTGTTGGAGACACAAAGACTCATTTCCTTCACACACGTCACGTTTCATTTGTCACTCTGCGGCTCCGTTCAGCTGAGTCTCAGTGAAAAAAGCTTCGCGGATGGCACTATTTGTGACAGTGACGAGTGTAACTGCACAAGAACATCGCATCTGCAGGTGAAGCTGCAGGTTTTCTCCATACAGAAGTTTAAGAGGCAGCTATAGATATGGAAAGTCACCAAGAACGCCAATTAAAAAAGGATATTAAGACAATTGAATTTGATAGTGTTACAAACTTCCATTTTCTCTTTCCTTTTGTTCTGTTTGTTTTTCTGTTTGTTTTTTCTTTCAGCGACTCAACCAGCAGAGGGAGAGAACAGCTGGAGTGATTGAAGGGCTGTCACCCTGACAGCTGATTGCCAGGAGAAGCTGACGTGGATTTAAAAAAAAGGGAGACTGATTGATTAGTAAAACAATAAACTCGTAAACCTAAACCACTGGTCATTCAATGGGTAATGGAGGGCTGTTTTTCTAAGTGTCATCCTTCGTATCCTTGTGTTATTCTGTTACGATCCGTGGGTTTGGTTTGTAATAATTGGGGGCTCGTCCGGGATATAAACCCCAGACTTCTCACAAATAGGATTCATTTATAATACTGTACCTACAATACTGTTCATGGGAGGGCGGGGCTGGGATGAATATGTGTATATTTTGGGTGGGTGGTGGAGGAGTTGAGGAGGGCTGAAAGTAGGATAAATGTGTACATGATTTTTTTTAATGTCTTTTGAACTTTTTTGTTTTTATTGTTTTATGCACAGTGCTTTTAACTGTCTCAGGCTGAAAATTTAGGATAAACCTTTGGCATTAAAAAAGGCAAAAAAAAAAAAAAAAGAATCTTTTACATTTATTACAATGCGTTTGGTTTTTAACAATTGGAAGCTTCTCACAAATATAAATAATTTTGGATTAACTTTTGGCATTTAAAAAAACTAAGAAAAAAAAAACGAATGTGTTACATTTATTGTGATCCATGAGTTAGGTTTGTTACAGTTGGGGGCTCGTCCGGGATACAAACCCAGGACTTCTCACAAATAGGATTAACTTTTAGCATTTAAAAAAACAAACAAAAAATAAATAAAACAAGAATGTGTTTGATTTATTTTACTGTTCTAGAATATATATATATATATATATATATATATATATTTATATATATATATATATATAGTGGTATCAATGTACTTGATTTAGAAATGATACTTTTGTAATTAAAGGTCATGAAAAAAAGAAAGAATTTTAGGCAAAATGCGAGGCATGAGAAAGTAATTTTGAAAAAAAAAAGATCATATTTCTTAGAGTTTGGCAAATTAGGTTTTACAGTTCCTCCTGACAAAGTTCATCACTAGGACTCTGAAGCTGGAGACTCCATTTGGATGGAAATAAGGCTGGAAAAGAAGACAAACATTTGTGGTGATTTATGGAAATATCGCCCTCTTATTAGGCAAAGGAGCCATTTAAAGACAAGCGAGCACACTTGCTGCCTTCCAGCAAATGAAAGTGTGTCAGGAGAGAAGGAGAAATATATACACATTATTCCTGGTTGAAATGACAAATGAGATGGGAATGGAGTGCGTTGTAAATACATTTCTCTTGCAGAGAGGAAGCTCGCTCACAGCTCTCCCTCCAACAAAGCCGGTGGAAATCCTCTCAATTAAGCCATACTTTTCCCTGTGCTTTGAGGAAAGGAGGAGAGGGTGAAGCATAATGGCACAGCACAAATCACTAAGAGCCTATTGAAATAGCTGCCAGAGAACGATGTAATATTACCACCACCGAAATGCTTCACCCTTTATCCCTTTTCAATTGCAAGGCTTGATATTGAGAGTGCAGTGGGTATTCCTGATAAGTGAATTATAATATTGATGAATTTCCTTATCCTCTTTTCGTGGACTGCAGTATACGGATGGATCGTTGCAATGAAATAAGGAAGTTGGTGTAAAAAAAATATAAAAAGTATTGTAACCTAACAAAGCTTTGAACCTTTGAGACCAACTAACCACCAATTGATGTGAAATTTTCTGAGGCAAAGAAAAAAACTAATTTAGGTGGTTAAGATTAATCACCCTTGTTTTTTTATCCCACAGATCTGCAGCTTTTGCAATTTGTATCATCTGTTCACTCCAAACTAGGGCTGGGCTATTTGGCAAAAAAAGAAAATCACGATTTTTTCAATTTTATTTCACGATTTCGATTTTATCACGATTTTTTTTTACATAAATTCAAATTGACAAAAATTGAATTATAATGATTTTAGTTAAAAGAAGTAAACACATTTTGAACAAATATTTATATTTATTCAAATTAAATAGTTATCTATTAAGATCTGTAAATAGTGCAAGAATTGTGCCTTCTACTGCTACAGGTAGTATGGCAGTAACCGTTTCAGGAAGTGATGCTGAAGGCGGTGGCCTACTTTCGCGAGGAGTGGAGGTAATGCATTTCCAAAGGGGGACCTCATGGCTCGAGAAGTCCAGTATTTTTTTTTTTTTACAGTCAATGGTTTTAACAGGATTTGCGGCAGCTGGGTGATCAAAAATCCAATCTGGTTTTAGGACAAACCATAGGACTGAGACAGCCCTTTTAAAAATGTTAACTGATTTTAGAATCAATTTTAACTCACAGAAGCTTACTGTGTTGCTGCATTTGATATAGTAGATCACCTAATTTTACTCCAACGACTTCAGAGTCTTGTGGGCCTCTCAGGTACCGTTCTTAAGTGGTTTTATTTCTATCTTAGAGACCGTAAATTTTTTGTCAGCATGGATACATGGTCCTCAAGAATCCATAAAATAAGCTGTGGGGTCCCCCAAGGGTCTATTTTAGGTCCATTACTTTTTAATCTATACATGCTGCCTCTTGGGGATGTCATCGGGAGACATGGTGTTGACTTTCACAGTTATGCTGATGATCCTCAGCTTTACATCGCCATGTCTCCTGATGACCCTGAACCTATTAATGTGCTTTTAAATTGTCTTTCCGACATTAAGTATTGGATGGCAGAGGACAAAACTGAAGTTTTAGTTATTGGTCCTGAAGACAAGAGAGAGAGGATTTTACCTAGACTTCAGAATTTTAAAACCTCTGAGTCTGTGAGAAACCTGGGCGTCATTTTTGACTCTGAGCTGAATTTTATCCCACATATCAAAAACATCATTAAGACAGGATTTTATCACCTCAGAAACATCGCCAGAGTCCGCCCATTCCTCTCTCTTGCCAGCATTGAGGTGCAATGCAAGCTTTTATTTTCTGTCGATTAGATTACTGCAATGCCCTGCTCTCTGGTTTACCTAAGAAATCAATTCACAACCTAAAATTACTTCAGAACTCTGTGGCAAAAGTTCTGACGGGGACCAGGGGGCGGGAGCACATCACTCCAATTTTAAAGTCATTGCATTGGCTACCCGTGCAATTCAGGATCAATTTTAAGATTCTCTTAATGATTTATAAAAGTCTCAATTGTCTTGGGCCTTCTTATCTTAGTGATTTTCTTTTATTGTATGAACCCTCGCAGACACTGAGGTCCTCCGACACTGGCCTCTTGGTTGTACCAAGGGTAAGGACCGTGACTTGCGGTGAGGCTTCGTTTCACCATTTCGGTCCCCGTTTGTGGAATGGCCTGCCAGAGAACCTCAGGACAGTTGAAGTTTTTAAGAAGAGGCTTAAAACACATCTTTTTAACTTGGCTTTTAGATGATTCTATTATTTCCATTGTTGCTTAACACCAGTTTCTTTAATCATATTTATAGGACATTTATTTATTTCTTTATAGTCATTTTTTTAATCCTTATTCACCATCTTATATTAATCTTTTTAATAATGTTATTAGATTTTTAATTTTCTTTTTTTTTTTGTTAATGGGGTTGAGAGTTGATGGTACAGGCCACTGTAACCCCTGTACAGTGTTCATCTAAAAGATGAAAGAATATATAGAAGTAATTTGAAATAAAGAGAAAATAAGCATTGAAATAACAAATTGCTTTTTAACATATAAAAAGTATTTTTTTATTTCAGTAATTAACAAGTGTCAACAATGCTAAATATAAGGCTCTTACTACACATTGTTTTTTTCTGTCACCAATTTTCTTTTTTGTTTGTTTATTTATAGAATAAAAGTCAAATTTTGTAGACTATAAACTACACATTTTCCATACTAAGCTGACTCAATAAGATGTACATTATACCTTATGCAAGTGGCTGAAGAGGTGCCAGGTCTCGGCTTTGCAACAACCATTGCGTCCACTGGTCCGTGCTTCACTCCCTATAAGAAAAAAACAATTACCACATAAAATCCAGAAATAGAATATACTTTGTAATAAATAAATAGTACAAACCATGGTCCGCGGTTTAAGCCACTTTTGCTCGGTTTCAGTGCAGGACAATACAGGCGGCACAACTGGCATCCCACTCTCTGAGAAATGTGCTATTCGGTAAAACAGGGCTACCAGATGGTTGCACATGTGCAACAACTGCTAGTTAGCACTACTGGCTCTGAATCAGTGTGACCTAAAAGATAAAGGCAAAACGTTTAATTAGTTTAAGCAGATAAGAAATAAACTTTTTATAGCCGACAAAATAATATTAATTTTGCAAATGAAAAAGCATGACCACCCTTTTTAGCATGACTGTTTTTGTAAATTTGCTAGTTAGCATTAGCAACTTACCTTCGAAGTTTGCTATGTAGGAAGACACAAAACATTTAAATCCTTTTTGCATTTTATTTTGTGGTGTCTTAAGAGAAAGACGCCTAACATCATTTATAGTGACTCTTGGTAGCTCCAAAAGACATCGTGTAAACTCCATATACTCAGCCATTTCCATTTACAAAGGCATCATAGAATATGTTTAAATATTAGATTAAAAAAATGTTCAGTAGAAATGATTATCTTTTAAATCTTATGTTTAATTTGAAAAATTGTTCTAATATATATTTCCTTTCCTATATACAGCTGTCATTTCTTGTACAGAAAACAGCTACTAGGTGGTTACAAGTAATGTTTTGTCTTTATAAGCCTAATGTAACGCCTAATAAATGTAAGTTATTCTCTTTAATGTAACTCTTAATAAAAGTTATTCTTCCCACCTCAACAGATTCTGTTTAGTTTTCCAAATGTTTTGGGTTTGGTTTTAATGTAATTTTCTGGAACATTTGAATTAATTATATTTCATTTTTATTTAATTGTGAAATTTAAAAAAAGAAAATAACCAATTGACATTAGTAGCATTTAAAAAAGAAAATAACTGCCCAGCCACCGGCCAGACGGGGATCAACCTGGTAGTTGCGGACAGGGGTGTCTATATCTCTCATCTATTCATATGCTAACCTATTCCTATGCTAGCCTATCTAGCCCTGCACACACTGTGCACTGCGCACCCGCAGGCACACTTCCAGGTTGATCCACTAGTAGCGCGATTACTGTCTGGTATATAAACCCAGCGAAATGTCAATACTTCCAAACAAATGGTTTTAACTCCAATGTTTTTTGTCAAATTTGGATTACACACGGTATGTTTGTGACTTGTAAATAAAACACAAAGAAAAAAAATGTAACTTTAAATGTTTTTTTCTTTTACAAAGATACACTTTGAGCCGCAGTGCATGCTGGGAGACATATAACACAATTTTGGTAGTAGCAACGCTAAACTAAGCCTGGCTTCCATCGAGCGGTCCGGTGCGGTCATGTAAAGTAGGTACGAACCAGTTCATCCTGGTGGTTGAGCGTTTCCAATCCATTTAGTAGGAGACCGGGTTGCGACCTTCCAATCAGTTAAGCCTCGCGCCCACTGGGCGGTTTGTTTTCACGGCGCATGCGTGCTGTAGACTACTGGCCTGTCGATTGCGTCACCAGCTAAGTTTGCAGAGTCGCTCCTATTCCATAAACCATATTCCAAAAACATCACTTCTTCTCTCAGTAACAGATCACCTCCTTCAACGGAGTCACTGCGCCACCACGTTCAAAGAACGGCTGCAGTTACGAACTGAAAGGTAAATACAACTTAGCTTCAATCCGTGATATTTGTGCTGCTTTAATGTTGCCAATTTAAACAGTTCATACATTTAATAAATACGTTTTCCGATTTTGTTCAGATAAAGACCCACTCCACTGAAAATGATGTTTTGTTTTTAATATGTACTTGTAGCATTTTTTCTGATGATGGAGGACAAAGGGAAAAAAATAAGGCTTAAATAAGGTAAAGTACTGTAAAGAAAAATATACGTGACACAAGATTTGAAGAGTATTTCTTTTTGTTATTTGCTAATTTGTTAATGCTTGTCTAATAGCTGTGGGGGACGCTGCACAGACATGTCATTTGTCATCCTGCTACATCTTTTCTTTGGTTATAGACATGATGGTGGTTGTCGATTAATATCTCTGTGTGTGTTTTCTTTAGGAGAAAATGTCTACATTGATGACCTTTATGTTGTGGTCACCTGGAAGGATGTCCAAGTTTATGTTCACCAGCGTTTTCTCCCAGCCAATTATGTAGTTCTTCTCAAAATATTTGTATTTTGGGGACAAAAAAACAAATACATTAAAAAATGTTGTGTGGTTTCTATTTCTTTTTCACATAATGTACATGTATATTCATTAATATTAAACCATATTCTTAAAGTTATTCAGATAGATAAATATAGTTTAGTATTTTACGATGAGTTTCTTCAACTTTAAGAATAAATTGGAATTTTATACATCAAGTTCTAAATTTATTCACTATATCTTGTTTAAATTTATGTAAAAAATTATTTTTATTAGGTTTCTGACATACATATTGAATTTTAAGGTTGTTAACATTTTTTTTTATCTTTATTGTCAATGAATAGATTGCATGTCACCATAGCAACATACGGTCATGTGACCTTTCGGGCCTTTCTGAAACCAGTTTTCCAGCTCCTTGGTTGATAAGACGGCACAAATTAGACAAAACATATTTAATTAATTATTTATGAGTGTCCTTCGATGTCTCACTTTTTAGCAGCACAGCACACTGAGCCTTTCTGAGCAGCTCTACATCGAGACCAAAACAAGAACAAGGTCTCGCGAAAACCAGCTTGGGATAAATGTTCAGTCAGTCTCGCGGCCTCTGTTGTCATGGTACATATACTACAACGTTTTTACTTGGGACAGATACCAAAAAGTGAAAAATAGTTCTAATACAGTCTTGGGATATATCAACAAACTTTTAACTATATTTATATTATTATCTGGTCGAAAAAAAAAAAATCTTCTCATGTTTTATATTGGTTGAACATCGATTTTTTTCAAAATTTCTGATGTTGTAGATCCGGTCTGCTCTAAGATCTACCACCCAGCCTGTTTTCCAGCACTCCCCATCCCCTTTGCTGCTGACTCGGGTGTTTCCATGTTCTGACTGACTGAACACACCTGATCAGCAGCAGGAAGTGCAGGGGGAGCCAGAAAACAGGGTGGTAGATCTTGAGGTCGTCTGTTTGAGATCATTTACTTTCACTTTGACACAACACATGTTCAATCAGGAATCAGTTTCTACCCTTAACTTACTTTAAATCTCTTTACTCTGCGTTTGTGGAAGAGTGCTGGCGATCATTTATATTTTTTAAATTAGAAATCACAACCTTAGATCTGCACAGGATCTACTAAAAAACAAAGGATTTTAACTTCTGAACATGCAGGTAAGTGTGGAGTGGGTGGAACATGCTGTTGCTTGGCAGCAACAGAAATTGTCTTTGAGCAAAGTCAAGTAACGTGGAGATTCGAAAGGTAGCAAAGCAAAAAAAGCAACAAAAGTAAAATATGCTAGCATTAAATTTCAGGCTTTTTTGGAAAACATATGAGTTAAAACACAATTGGAGTGGATGCATAGTTAGATTTAAAAAAGGAGTTGAACTTTTGCTACAACTTTTTCCAGTTAAATGTGGTAAAGTCCAAGCAACAGAATAAATTGGTACAGGTTTTTTATTTTTAAAGAAAAGAAGTGCTGGAACAACGAAACCTCAAATGTTTTAGTTGAAAAGTTGTGTTGCTTCAACTTTCAATGGAACAGAGACAGATCAAAATGGAAAAATGTTCTTCTTATACAGGAAAAATAAAAATAAGGTGTTCATGCAAAAACATCTCAGAAACTAAAGGAAACTCTTAAATTAAGTGCAAAATGAAGCTTAAAATAAAAAATGTATTCAAACAAATTAAAGTGTTACTTATTCTATCCATACAAAAAAGAAATAATTAAAACTTCCTGCAGGTAAACACAAATATAAAGACATTTCAATATTTCTGATCTAAAACATAATGTGCGTGAAAACAAGAGATATTTTAGATTCTGACATGTTTAACAGTAAAGCAGCTCACCAGCTACACGTGGCCCCCTCTGATACCGCCCATACTAAAAATGAAAACAGAAAAAAATTGAGCGGAAAAGATGTCACTCAGTGCTCCTAATTAGGACGAGAGGGCTTTATTTTAAAGCTTTGAAAGCTGAATCTTTTTGAGATAAAAAAAAAAGCTTCAAACAACAGATGCTGCAGTTTGAGCATTTCTCCTCAGGCAGACACCCACTCATAAAGTGTCAGCAGAACAGTCGAGCGGCGGAGTATGAGCCACCTGGGGCAAACACTTCAAAAAAGGTCCCGAATGCAGGTTTTTGTGGCGCAAAAAAACAAGGAGTAGATGCACACTAAGTGTGCAGAGGGGCGGCTCAGGAAAATGACAGAAGAACAGAGCAATTTTGTAGCAGCTTTGAGCCGCCGTCGCACAAATGAAGGCTGGAAATGGAAGCCAAAAACAGCTTCCCGGAATACCTCGTAAGACTGAATGAAGGGGAGAGCGTGAGGAGCTTTGATTTTTGGGGCAAAAAGAAGACAATAGAACCTTAATTTTGTGGGGTTTTTTTTCAAATAACAGTTTAAAAATTGTAGAAAATAGTCAGTAAATGGAGAACTGCTGGAAGTACTGATCTGACAAAAGCTCAATGCAACACAAAGCTAATGCAAAGCATAATTATAGACATAAACGTTAGCATTTAATTGTTAATTAACCTTAAAAATGCAAGAAAAGAGGAAAATTTTATTTTTTTAAATGGTGGCTTTTCTTTTTGGTTTTATCTACATAGCAACCATTTTATTATTTGATCTCCTGAGTGTGACGAACAGATTGATGTCATTTTTAGAAGAATCTGCAAAAGTAAACTTTTGGATTTCCTTGGCAACAGAGGTTTTTTGTTAACCACGCCCACATTCCTAATATAGTCATATCGTATGTTATATCGTTACACCTAGCTTGAGCCAGGGATTCGTGGATTAAATCTTCACAAAAGGAAACTTGCTATGTGATCTTAATCTATATCTAAATCCAACATTTTAGTAGCGTCCAATTGTTGCTCAGAGAGTTAGGAGGCGATAGACTGAAATCTTTATTAGAAGTTTACATATGTAGCCGGTAGTAAAGGTGATTCTTTTGAAAAAAAAAAAATCAAGATGGCAAGTGTCAAAGGTCAACAAAACTGCGGTTGTAGACCTTAAATTTTGTGAAGGTTGTACGAAAATATAAAAATCGACAAATTTTGCTACAAAATGGCTGCCAAGCTCTAGGTCCTGTGTCCATCCCATAATAATTCTAAACTTACTTTGGATATTCCCGACATGTGTTTTGATTTTTCTTTTTTTTTCTAAATTTTTTGACAATTGTGATGTCATCAGTTTTTGGGGGAGGAGTCATTCACAATGCCAAAGACTCATTTTCTCCGGGTACCAGGTGTCTGGAAATTTTGGTGAGTTTATGCTCAAAGGTGCAGTTAGAGAGAAGAATTGCGAAAAGTGACAAGAAAGCTCGTCACTTAACTTTAGCAAAGTTTTGGCAAAAATGTGCAAACTTCTGCATTAAAGAAATAAAAGAAGTCTTTTGAAAATACATACATTTGAGAGTTTATTCAGTAGTGAAGTGGGAAGCCATTATTATCACAATCCAGAGTTACAGCGATCCGGGACAGTGATGCAGGAACAGATGTTAGTCGTGTGCGCACGACAAAAACACTAAAAATCCACCATAACTTCCACCTGCCGGGAATCCCTGTCAGTTTAAACCTACGAGCCCTTCTTGTTTCTTATAAATGCCACTCAATCAAATGAGTTAATACAAAAAGAGTCACATCAATTACAAAAAAAACCCTGAAATATAATAAAATCGTATATACAAGCTGCTGTACACAGTGGGAAGACGCATAACAGAGACTCAAGGGCGGGGGAGGGGTCAGTACTGGAAAGCTATTGGTCCAAGTCTGAATGAACGCCGTCTCATGTCAAGGTAAAAAAGTTAACCGGGACGCTACGTTTGTGTTTAAAAGAGCGCCGAACGCGCGGCAAGACAAGAATAAAGGAGCGAATTAAAGATGGCAGGAGGGGGCGGGCTGCTGCGAGGTATTCGTCTCGTCAAGCTGGGACAGGGAGCGAGTGGGGAGTGGGTGAAAACAACTGAATTCTGGGTAGGG
>NC_050530.1:12833569-12872035 GCF_002922805.2 Oryzias melastigma | reverse complement strand
CTTCGTTTTTCGTCTCCTTTTGTTTACTGTACAATTCCCGAGTCGACGGAGGCCTGCTTCCTGGTGGTCTTGGGGGGCGGTGGTGGGGGGGTCTTGCTGGGTAGAGGAGGTGGAATGTGCTGAAAACAAAAGAAAAACATCTTCAACTTCATCATCAAGTAAAAAAAGACACAAAGAGCAGCAACATGAATTGGATAAACAGAGCTTGTTACACTTTATGAAAGAATATTTGTGTATTTATGGACGAGGAGGAGGAGGGGGTCTTAAAATATTCCAAAAAGTGGATTTTTCTGATGTGTTTGTATATCACAAGCCCAGATGACAGCACAATTATTTAGCCCCCCTCCCTCACTTGTTAAATGGGAAAGTCATTTCCCATCTGACAGCTTGTTTTCTGATGCAACAGAAACATTTCTGCTTGTCTTTCAATTGAACTAAAACATGTCCGTTTTTTAAAGTGTCGGGATGACACAACTGATTTTTACAGCTCCTACTGGGGTGTTAAAAGCAGAATTACAATAATACAATAATTACTTTTTCTTCTTTGCTGCTGAAAAAGTCATTTAAAGACCTACTCTGATTAAAAATCGTGTTCTTATTGCATTTTTTTTCTCATGATGGAGGATATATAAAGACAATTAAGCTCAAAATTGTGTATTTCAGTATTTCTGAATTCAAATCGTGAATCAAGCAGATGAAAATCTGCTTTCTCCAAATTCCCTTCCTGCTTGCTGAGTGTGACTGTAACTTTAGAGATACAGTGCAATACTCAATTTTTACATGTAAAATTGGATTAAATAAAAATCTACAAAATAGTAAGACTTGCTTTATTCCAGACGGAAATGTCCTTAAACTTTAACACTAGAGGTGGCCAACGAGGAGTAGTGGATGTCAATGTTTTTGGTGCCTTTTTTAAGCCTTTCGATGAAGAACTGCTGCTGTCTGGTCTCCAAACATGTGCTCTTCCCACATTACTGTCAGTCTGCTGCCACACTGTGTGCCCCTGCTCTGTTTTACTACCCGTCCTTTGGCCGTGACAGTGGATAAATAAGATTAGTTAACCGAGCAGCAAGGCGAGAGGGTGGCTTGAGTGGAAGTCCGCGAGTGTCGGCAGACGAGCCGCTGATTAACAGCTGGAGAGCTTCTGATGGATGTGAGAGGTAAAGTAATCATCCAATCAATCACGTCTGAGCACCAAGCTGGCTTGCGGGAGAGTATAAATAACAGCGGGGCGGACAGGCAGGTATGAGCAGCTAACTGACTGATGCCTACATCCTTTCTGTGACACACATCCCAAAACGGAAAATCCAGAACGAGGCGGGATGAGGATGCACTTCCGGCACACATGTGAACAGGTACATGCATAGAAGCTCTGTGTGTGGGGGGGGTCCTGATGGAGGTCAAACCAAATGTCAAGTGTGAGTAGCGGACGCTCGTTTCATTACAAGAGCCGCGCATCATTAAGAAGCTTCACTCGGGCCTAATTAAAACACCTACTCTTTGATGTGGTGGGGGCGGCGGGGGCGTCGAGGGGCTCGTCAAGTCTTGATTATCAAGCAGGTTGCCGTAATCAGCCGTGCTGCCTTTCACCGGTAGCGGGGGAGGGGTTTCACCTTTGTCGGGGCAGCCCATCCCGTTCAGCTGCAGACCTGGGAGAGAGAGTGCGCTCATCAGCTCGCATTCATCATCTCAACACACCGGAGCGCTGCGAACAGCTGGACGCCGAGCTTCTGCTGAAGTCCACGCAACCGCTTTGAACTGCCGACTGTACAGAAACAACCGCCAGGGGCAGAGCTAAAACACCAGAGGGCTTGTTTTCTGCACAAACCTGATGGAGAACCCTAAAAAGTCAGCAGGATGTGCTCGTCTGGTGCACGGCACACCTCATCAAGATCTAGGAAGATCATCTTTAAGTAGCCATGACTAATGGATTTTAGTACACGAGGGCTCTTCTACGGCAAAGAACTTTAAAAATGAAAGTCTCCAAGAATACTCCATACTTGACCTTTACAGAACTTAAGCTTAATAAATGTTCTCCATGGTTTAGAAGTGCTGCACATTCCAGGAGACGGAGCTGGCTGCAGAAAACAAGATGGGGTCAACCGGATGACTGAATTAAATTACTTTAGGTGGAGGCAGAAGGTTTTTTTTTTTAATATTTGATTTATTATTCAAAAGTTAAGAATAAGGAATTGGTCTTTTCAGAAATGTCTAAATCAGAATTTGGGCATTATGTCTCCTTTATAAATTAGCGAATGCTTTATTTTGTAGGTTTGGAATGGAAATTGATCATATTTGCACTCCTTTTTTAACATACCTCTGCTGTTTTTGGAGGATTATCCCAGATAATCCCGTTTCTTGTCATTTGCAGCTTTTCTTTTTATTTGCAGAGTATATTTTCTTTGCTTGCATGCTTTTTTATTTGCAGCGTTTTGACCTCCATAGGATTGTTTCTTTTTCTTTTTCTGTTAAAACTTTGTAAGAACAATCGCACAAGATGTATAAATCATACCAAACTATACATATAATATAAATATACTGTTTCAAAATTGATATTTAAAAGCTTTAGCCTTACAACTATTATTAAAGCTTAAAAGTGTGAATAAAGGTAACTGTTTTAGTTGCTAGGACAAAATAAAGTTTTAGTGAGCAAAATAAGCCTAAAATGGGACTAAAATACAAATCGTTTTATTCATTCCAAATTTGACATTAACAAAATATTAAAATAACGTTTTTTTTTTTTTTTTAGCAATATACGGGAACTTCCAGTTCTGGCCGATGATGTCTTCAGAAGGTCCATTTGCTGAGCAGGTAAAAGAAAGGAATTCATAAACGCTAAATATCTCACAACCTCTCAAATGTGTGAATAAACAGAAAGTTGCTTTTCAAATACATGAATACTGCCATGTTACAAACATCTAAAGTAGAAGTTTGGCGTCTTACTGGAACCACCGTGTGCGGTGTGGGAGGGCTTCCTTGGCATGATGGGTGGGGGTCCTAGAGAGGTGGAGGAATTCATGGCAGAAGACGGAGGTCCGGGAGACACGGAGAGCCGGCGGTCTCCACCTATTTGGTTCAGAAGTTGACTTTTTGGTCTCTGAGGCCGCAGAGGGCTGATCTGCACAGAGAAAAAGATATATAATTAAAATTGTTTGAGAAAACAGCAGTGAAGGCATTTCCTGATCAAAGAAATCTGCTCGGCATCTGTGAGAATGCTGTGCATTTATCTACAAACACAGTAAGCCGCTGTTTGTTCTCCGACAGGAGAAATCAATTTGAATAAGAGTGTTTACATGCAACGGTGGGTTTCCCCCACTTTATTACAGCTGGAATTTGAAAGCAAAAAGATGAGTCCTCAGGGCGGCTCAACAATGCAGACAACATTAAACAAAAGTATTTAGTAATTAAGCGTTTGACCAGGAGGGAAGCAAATCATTTCTACCACTGGGTGTCCAATGTCTCCAAAAATCCCAAATAAGTGAATTCTTTGATTCTTTGAAACCTCAAATGTTAATTGAAAAAGGGGAATTGTTCTGGAAGTCTTCAAAGACAGAAAGGAGGAAGAGCCTCACTACCGTTTCTGAGAGGATGACGGCTTCCGCTGGTTGGTTGATTTCGGCCGCTTTAAGATCTTTGTCAAACATCTCTTGGTGCTTGCTGTTCCTCTTCTCCTTCTTCTTCTCCTTTTTCTGCTCCTTCTCGGGCTCGTCCCGGTCCAGTTTGTCCTGAGACTTGGCGTGAAGCTTCTTTGGTAGTAGAGGCTCCAGGGCAAAGCTGAAATAATACGGCAGCAGTCAAACTTTAATACAGTCCAGCTTTGAAGTACCACTGTAATATATGCCGACTCAAGCCGGAGCTTGAATAGGAGTTTTTTTTTTTGTAAATGGACATATACTTTGAAGAAAAAAAGCAGCAATGTTTACTTTGTTTTTCATGTTTGGAGCATCTTACTGGTGCAGAAAAATAATGAGAAGAAAGAAGAACTCATTTATGAAGCAGTTACCCGTCTGAGCCTGGCCTGGAGGGAGAGTTGTCCGAGGAGATGGAGGTGACTGAAGCTACAGACAGTGGCCTCTGGGAGGAAGGCATCGTGAAGGAGCGCACCATGGAGGGCGGGCGGGGCCCCCGCCGCTCATCTGCTGCCGGCTAACACCGCAGGAAAAGGAAACAGTGTCACTGTACGAGCTGGAACTAATTACCTCATTCAGCAATCATTGTTGATTGGAACCAGCAGAACTGTTCATGCGACATAAAAATAAAAAAATAAAATGAGTATAGACTGTAAAAATGTAGCTTTTAAAGCTAGAGATGCTCTTCTTTTGTTGGGAGGTGCTGCCCTCTTCCTTTATGTGAGCGTGACCCCCTTTACCTCAGGCCAGACTGAAGGAAATGCTTGGCCAAGCAACAATTAAATCTTTCCAAGACAAGAGCAGGATAGCAAGCAGCTGAACATGAGCTGACTTCAGCAAAAAAAAGCACAATTTAAAAGAAAAGGAATCAAATAGCAGAGGCTTATTACGACTGAAGTATTCTCAATTTGGTTGCTAACAAAAAAAAACATAAAATGTGCTTATTTTTTATATATATTTCAAAAACTATGTTGCAAAATTAATTAGGTTTAATTAATTTTTATATTTATTGGTTTATTTAAACATTAAAATGCATCAGTCCAAATGTATCAGAGTTAGGAAAAAGGGTTTTTTTCATCTGGAGAGGTGGCACATTTGTCTGAACTATGAAAAAGTAGCAGCAAAAATGAGAATTAAAGTACAAAAAGGATAAAAATACAATAAAAAGTGCAATATAAACAATATTAAAGGTTAAAAACATGTACTGTAATTGCATATGTAAATAGAACAGAAACAGGAATTATTGATAAACATCATTAGTGGTAAAAATACAATGTAAACCTGTTAGCAGCAGACAGATATCAACTTTGTAAAAATAAATAAACAAATAAAAACTTAAACAAATACATCTATAAAAAAAAATATGGCAGGGAATCGATTAAAATATGTAATTATTGTAAACTAGGAAAAAAATATTCCCAATTAATCGCAATTATTTATTTTTTTAGTTACAGTATTTGTCAGTATTATCTGGGAATAATCACAATATGAAATCACACACAAAACTGAACATTTAGAGTGTTTGTTTTTAATTAAAGCTGTCAATCAATTACAAAATTAAGCTGATTAATCATACTTTTGTGTTGTGATTAATTATTATTAATCGCAATGTTTTATAAGGAAAATTTTATTTAAAAATATGCGGTTTTTGAACGAAAAAGGCCAGAGAAAAAAAATCCTTAATTTTTTAGTCTTAAATGTTTAAATTTTAGATAATTCAAATATCAAAAGATGTTTTAACGCACGGCGTGGAAGCTTAAACTGCCGAGGCAAAGCGAAGGACTCTTTCTTCAAGAGGTGAAATTAATGTGCGTCAATAAAAATTATTTTTGATTAATCACAGGCATTAACACATTACTGTTCACACCCCTAAAAAAAATAAATATAAAAAACATTGTTTAGTTTCATTCTTTAGGTATGCACAACACTTTTTACATAGATAAAAAAAAAATAATCTGCAATTTGTTAGATTATTTCCATTATTTCCTTCACAAATAGACTTTACTGTGTTTAAATATATATTTAACTCTAGAAAAACAAGCTGTAACATAGTCATTACACTAAAAGTGCTCAAAATTATTATACATTATATAAAGTTGTATAATACATCTTTGTGTCATTTTGATGAACTATTGTCTACACTGTCCATGTGGCTGATAGATTACGCTAGAAAGGCGGCGCCCGAGGGTGTAGTAGGTAAAAGGATGAGGAAGTCTTATTCTCTGACTTGAACATGCTCTTTTCTCCTGAAATGATGACTAAAAAAGTTTCAAGCAGGAGTTGCTGAGCAGAGTTTTTCACCTCTTTCTGCTGCGCCTGCAACGAGCGCGAGACAGACGAGGACATAACCTTGTTTTAAAAATTTACAGACCGTTGAGAGATTCATTAAGTAGAGAATCCGCATGTTTGTGATTTCTAAATCTGCATGACGAGGAGCTCATCCAGAATTCATGGAGCTCAGAAGATGCATTTAAGAAAAAGAAAAGATTAATTCTACTTATTGCGTTGCTATGCTTGTGCAGAATGGCAGAATATGAATAAATTGAGTAAGGAGAAAACGATTAAAATAAAAATAAACTTTAAAATAAGTGAAAAACAATTATTCTTGACTTTGGCAACTTCATAAACTTGTGTTATTTGCATTTTTTTTCTTTTTTACTAATTTTGTTTTAAATTCAGGAAAAAAAGCCAAAAAAACAAAAAAAAAGTCAATTTTGCTTCACTTTTTCAAACTCCCAGCAGGATTTCTTGAAATAAGTGGAAGCAACAAAATAATTTAGTAATTTAGTCAAAAATCAGTATAATTGACGTAAATTACATTTAAGTTGATTAAAAATTAAATTAATTAATAAAAAAAAAGATATTGCACTGAATTGGTTTTAAACAGGGGATTTTCTAAAGTTGGTTTTACGTCTAAAATTTTTTATTTTTTTATAATTTTAAATAAACATTTTTTCAGAAATGAAACCATGCTATTAATTACCTAGCTTCTAAGATTTTTTAATAACTGAAAGAAGCAACAACCTGAAAGCTTGAAAAATAAAGATTTTACCTCTTGAAAAAAATGTATTAAGAATTGCAAAAATATTTATATTTCTTTAAAAAAATGGATTAAAGGAAAACTCTCAAGGACAGAAAAAAGCTCCCACCAGGTTCTTCACTCCGTACTGTTTCTCGACCTTCTCCCGCAGCTGTTTGAAGCAGGCCTCCAAGCGGTCGTGAAAAGGCCTCAGAGCCTCGGTGACCTTCTCCCCGTGGATGCGAACACCTTCAGCGAGATGTGGAATCTAGTGAAACAAAAGACAAGCATGACAAACCTTCACCTAATAGATTTAAGAGAGATTGGAGTATGGCCACAAGCCCACTTTGTTCCCCCCGTGAACAACACATCAACGTCCTCCTGCTGATATTTAATTTAATGCGAGTGACCTTTAAGCCTCCTGCTTTGCACGATCAGCACAACCGGTGAATTTGCATCCGCTTAAGAGCAAACAAACAAACGATGTTAGAGACTCATCCTCTCCCCTGATTCTTTCCAACAAGATCCCCGGATGGCAAACACCAAACATGCAAGAGGAGAAAGTTCAGAATCACTACAGACAGGAGCGAGATGTTCTCCATCACTGACGCAAGTCGTGACGCAAGAAACCCTTTCAAGTCCGATGCTGTCTCACACATTTTAAGGAGCCGGTGAGCAGCACAACATAACACCAGCGCGGATGCTAAAAGGAGAAAGTGCTGAAAGCTGGTAATTAGGGAACCCCGATGCCACAGTCAGTGTCAGCAAGCTCTGCTGACTAAATCTGGAGAGATGAGGAAGCGTCATTCCTTAGGGAGCTTGCAGAAGATGAGGATTTTTTTTTTTTTTTTATCTTAGCTGTGTTAAATCACAAGAGAGGTTATTCTGAGGGGTGTTTGCGTGCTGTTTGCTGTGGTAGGGCTGTTAAGAATTGCACAATAAATCACTAGAAACAAGCAGAGATGCTGGAGTCAGATGCAGTAACAGATGAGCTTTTCTTTCAACAACTGAACAAATATACACAGACTTGTCTTCTGTGTTGAAGTCACGCAGCTAAAGCTGAGAAATAAGCAGCTTATGCTTGGATACTTTTGAATTAGACCAATAAATAAATACACTCTGGGAAAAAAAATAGATCAAACGGCGGTATAAAAAGAGTCATCTGGCAGGTGGGCAAGAGCACGAGTTAACCTGATATTCTCTGGAGCGAGCTCGCCTTTCTCTCTTTCATCTGAGGTCAAACTGCCCCTGCACAGTAGACTGTGGCAGGAAGTGACTCCACTCTGCAGGCAAACAACACCAGTTCGCCTCTGTGATGCAATCTTCAGTAATCACCTGAAATGTGAGATGCTTTATTTACACATTAGCTGGGGTTTCAAACGGGGAGCTGAAGTGCAAAAGCAGCGTCGCGCCTGATGGCATCTGGTGCAGAAACACAGCGAGCGAAAACAACGGGAAAACCTGAAATCACACCGAGCAAGTGTCCCGCTCTCTGAATTCCAACGAGAGATACTGCAACAAAGCTACAGCACGGAAAGATTAGGAAAAGACACACACGGCATGGATCTCCCACCATCTTCATCCCTGCTGGGACCTCTTGGATGGGAGAATTAGCAGAGGTTTACAAAGAAAAAGGTGAAGGATGGGAACAAGAGCAGGAGTACAAAGCAAAAGTAAGAGTGAAAGCTAAGGCAAGATCCACGTCTCCCAGGATACCCACATCTTTTTATAGACCTAAAGATGATTGAGAGCGACTGAGTGGCGGCATGGCAACAGAATTCTGCTTGGTGGCTGCACACTGATAAAGCTTATTGTGTCACACTCGGGTTATATGCTAAATCACACACACTTCTTTAATTACATGCAGAAAACTTTTTTAAGAAGCCTTTTCTTCAGTCCAGTGGTCTAAGAGACATCACTTTAATGATTAGAGATGTGAGAAAAAAAAAGAGATCTCTAGTGAGGCAGAAGTCAATGTCATATAATTAAACACTAGAGACCTGGTACTGCATTTAAAAAGCCCCAACATTACAAACACTGACAAATACTCAATCTGATGTGTTTAATCTTGTTTTTGAAGGAAAACTGAAAACAGTGACGGATTTAGATGCAGTTTTGTTTATTAAATCTTCAGCATCAAGATATTAGAAATCAGCCCTTGCATTCTCCTTAATCACTAAGTCCTTGTGAAATGCATGTTTTGTGCCATAAAGGATGCTGTGTTTTTGGACTTCCAAAATGAAACTTTAATTGTCCATGGTGAAAATAGACAGACAGATAGACCACTAGGAATGATTTTAAAATAGATCAAAAGATGACTGGAGTGGATCCTGAAAGAAGGAAAAATTTTACAATTTTGTGGTTAAACCTTAAACTTAATATCATTTCTGAGAACAACTTTGAAAAGTTTTAATTTGAAATACAAATAAGAAAAAAAAGGTTAAAAGTTTTATGAACAGTGCTAAAGGCTAACTAACTCTCAAAGAAGCAAATACCAGAAGAAACTATGAAAAGAAACAGACTTCTGATTCACACTGTCAGCTGCTGAGACAGCCGCCCTGCCTTTGAGCAGGAATCTGGCGGCATATTAAGATCTTTTATGGCAGCCCAAAGGTCTCTGCTATTGGTGACTCAATGAGGACACAAATTCTACAAAAGAAGGAGGAGAAGTAGAGAAATATGCATCAAAAAATAAGCCTATGCTTTAAAATTTCAACCACTAATGAATCCATACATTTTCTTTAAGTGAATAATGAGGAAAGAATCCGTTTGCACAAATGAGAGAGTTTTTCTCTCGATATGTTGCAAAGAAATATTGAAAACATGGAAAAAAAAAATGGCACAAAGAAAAAACAAAACAAAGGAAATTGGAGCTAAAGACAAAAAGCTTCACAAACACAACTTTTCAGGAGTCGGACCAGAGGCGCAGAACTCACTGCTGACCTATTTTACAGCAACTGACAGAGGACAACGACTACAACTTCAATTACATTTTTGTGCGGACAACAATAGGAAGTGAACAGAAAACTATCTGGTATCTGTGCTGAGATCCTGGATGAACCATAAGGAAGAAAACATTGATTTATAGAGAATTAGAGTGACCCACAGTTCAGAGCTAAACAGGAACGTGAAGGAAATACAAGAAGCATAGAAAGAAGGACAACAAGTGGAATGTTTTCTGGAGGACGTTTCAGTGTGAATATCGCTTTAGATTTATTAAAGAAATATGAATCACTAAATTATATTTAAAGCATGTTCCAGAAAACATGTATGGTGTGTGAGAGCTTCAGTCACGGTTTTGGAGGGAGAGAAACCTGTGAGACGAATGACGATGGTGTCTTACCGGTAATGATATGTTGATGGTTTGAGGGGCTGTGAGCTAGATTGTAAACAAAGGGATCATGGGAAGTGAGAGTAGGCTTACTTTGTGGCAACAGTCCCACCCACAACTCAGAAGCAAATTTCTAATGAATTACTGCTGCTCTGCAGAAACTATTTCCTAGAGCAGTGTTCTCCAACCTTTTTCCGGACACTGACTGGTTTAAATTAGACAATGTTTTCACGGACCGGTCCAAACGAGGCTGAAGTTAGCTTTTTTAAGCTTCCAGTTTCGGAAAATCGGTTACAAAATAAAATACTAAAGCAAGAATATTTGTTTTAAAAAGTCTAAAATATCAGATTTTTTTTTTTGACAGATGAAGATTCAATGAAACAAAGTTGTTGATTTGTAGAAGTTGTTTCTGATATGAAAAAAATCCATAAAGGAAACATCTGGATTTTTTTTCCCTTGTAACACTCAACCCAGGCTCTGATTGTTTTTCAGGGCTAACAGATTGATCATATTTTGTCTTTACATTAATTCATTGGTTATTTTTTCAACACAAAGGTACATTTTCTGTGCTAAAGTTCCTAAACGGATGCCTACCTAATTCAGCCTTTCTGTAGGAAAATTCTCAAATATCAGTGACTGTATTTGACTGAATCTTCATTCTCCGTGAAACGTTTGCGGCAGGTTTGAACTTTGTGATGAAGATTTTCCCTTTAACGTCAAAGTGGAGGCTAACAACTGGAAGCTACTTTTAAGGTGTGAATAAAATGATGTAGCTGTCACAAAACTGGTATTTTCTAAATATTATATAGACGTGAATCCACCGTGTCTCCAACTTTATTATCTGCGTGTGCAAAACAGTTAAGAGACTGTTGCCGCAAATTAGCCAGAGCGGCTTCTGCTACATGAGAACGACTGTCTCAATAGTTCCGGTTGTCGAGGAAGACTGCCGGTTTATCAGCAGCTTTATTATTCTTTGAAGTCAAAGGTTCTTCATCAGTTTCCTTATTGGCACTTTTCTGTCTGAAGAAACTTTCCAAATACCTTTTATTGTTTGGTTTTGTTAGCTATTGGCTATTAGCTTAGCAATCCAGGTAGCCATGCAGCTAGTCGCTTTAAGTCACTTGATCAAGATGGATGTTGCAAACAGAATCTGATATTTTTCCAAAATAAAACTTCCTTCAGGATCAGAAAATAAACTAAACAGAAATAATCTAAGTTAGCTTTTGTATTTTCTTTGCGGCCCCGTACCAAGAGACCCATCCCGTCCTAGAAAATGAGATTTTATATTTTATTTTGGCAAACAAAACAAAAAAAAGGGCGTAATCCTAATTAAGACGCTTTAAAACAAATATATGGAGTGTGTCTTTAATGATTTAACCCTTCCAGAACTTTGTTTTTAAACCCTCCATTAAAGTTTGAGTCACAAAAGCTTAACTATAACAGAACTATAATTTCCTTCGTACACCAAGGACTCTCAGGTACAAAACTGCACAGCATGAATAACAATTTGAACATTTTAATACTTCAAAGTGGAGTGCCTGAGATGTAGAACACAGAAAAACATCACCGTTTTAGCACTTGAGTCAAAACCAAATTTTGGATATAAGGCCTTTTATTTAGGTAAAAGGTCCAGGCTGGAAAGCTTTTAGAAGCCTCCACGGTTAATCTCAAATTATTTTTACCTCCTTTTTTCTCTGCTAAACTCAAGTACCCTGAAGGAAATAATACTTTCAAAATATGAGTCACCTTTAAAGTAAACAGCATGTTTCAAGCTGGCCATGGCAGTTTGTCCTGACCTCTGACATGTTCGGTGAAACAGACTAATACACTAATAAAAGACAAAAAAAAAAAAAAACACTAAAATCATCTGCCTCACCTGCCAGGCAATGAGGTCTTTCAGTTTCTCTATCTTCTCAAGGTCTTCTTGATGTTCCTGCATGTACTTGTCATTGAAGAAGGCCTGAAAAGGATGAGAAAGAGACACTGGCATAAGTCTTTTGATATACTGATGAAAAATGAAAGAAATCTAATATACTCAGGAAGAGGCTGTTAAAAATCTCATTATAAAATAATATAACTGTGTGAGAGGGATCAGACTGAAAAAGAAGGGGCGCTTTGGGACTTCCTGTTAACATGACAAAAAGTGAATCTAGACACCAGTCTGTCCTCCATCACCCCCCCCCCACTCTGATGGGTAACTGCAAGTCTGTCTTTAGTCTCAAAAGTAATCTTTCACCGCCCGAGTATACGTCTATTCCAGGAAAGAATAAGCAACTGGCATAAAGGAAGATTCATAATTCACATTTGAAAAGATGTGACAGAACAATTTAACTCTGAGGCATCAAAGCCTTAAATTATTATTATTTCAGTGTTTAAACAAAACCAACTGAATGTTAAAAAATGTAGAAAACAATAAAAGCCATATAACAAAAGTACTTTGTAGTTTAAAAGAATCTAATATAAGAGAAAACTAACTTTTTAATAGGATATAAAGAGAGAAAATTTTGAATATCTTGGTGAGTCATTTGCCTTTGAAGATACTTTATTTAAAATAATACATCATCATAAGTTTTATTTTTATTTGATATAACATTCTTATTAATATGTTTTTATTGTAAATGGTGAGCAGTCTTGTTTTTAAGAAAAATACTTGTTTGAATTGGGAAAACAAGTTTTATCTGATTCATAACAATGTACAAAAACACCAAATTCAGATATACTTTAAATTTTTAAGACAATTTTATCTTTAAATGTGTAATACTAGTCTTACTTTAGTCTAGAAATAGGGATAACTGACGTATTACTGTGCTTAAACATATATGTTTTGGGGAAAAAGTGTATACCTTCTTTAAAGATCCAAAACTCTAATTACCAGCATAATTTGCCTAAATATGAGTGTTTAAAGTTAATTTTAGGTTTTATTTTGTCTTAAATGGCAGGAAACCACAATTTATTTTAAGAAACATTCCCAAAACAAATTTTGGTTTGATTCTAGTTTCACTTATAGCAAAGTGAAAAACATCTTAGATTACCGGTATATATGTTTTAACTTGTTTTAAGAAAACCATTGCTGTCAGAGTTCAGGAAAGTATGACCAATGGATTGAAATCTGGTGCAGCAACACATTACTTATCGCAATTAAAAAGGACGCAAAAAGTAAGGCATTTCAAGTATTTATTTTTAATAAACAGTGAAACATTTACAAAAAAAAATATTAAGCAAACAACAAAGCAAGCTATTTGATACTTGCAAAGATTTTAAACTTGTTTTTAGACGTTCAAATTAACTTGTCTTTGCTCGACACCTTTTCAAGCTTTTCTCAAAATCTGTAAAGCTGATAATTTATTTTTTTATTAAGGGCTTTAGGAAAATTATTATTAAAACAAGACAAACTCATTTTGCTCCATACTTCTGACAATAGAAAGACATAATTTGACTTAAAAAAAAACTCACATCGCACTATAATTTATTGTTCAATGTCTAAGGATGTTTTTTTTTTTAAATCAGTTAAGTTAAACTGGCATTCACTGTCATCATTTTGGAAACAAAACTGTAGATTTATGCTTGAAGAATAAATGTTAGTTTTAGATTTTATGAGGATTTATTAAGATGGATCAACTTCTAAAAAGATCAAATTCTCATTTTATTCACATGTTGTTCTAAAAAGAGACAATTTTACTTGTTGCACTAGTTTTTTTTGTCATTGTAATCAAATTGAACTACAGTTAGATACATAAAACTTGCTTAGAATTTGCAAAACAATGCATAATATTGAGCTTTATAACATTCAATTTGAAGTATTTCTAATAGTTTCCTGTTTTAAATTCAGTGGAACTTCTTGTTTTTAGATTTAGATTTTTTTTTCTTCAGATTTCTTGTTAAGTAAAAATCTGTTGGCACACAGACAGATCATTTGACTACTGATTTTTCTCCTAAGATAAGTGTTCTTTTCCTTTATCTAGGCTACCTCTTTCTGCAGCGCAGAATGTGTAAAGAAAGTGCTGATCAAAAATTAGAATGGAGACAAGAACTGATTTATGCGACTTTCAGTGATTTACAGCCACAGAGGGATCCAGGGATGTATGATTAAGATGGATAGTGAAGGAATGACTACCTTCTCATAGTTGGTGAAACCTCCCATGACAGCTGGATCCACGATCCCATTCAACAGCATGGAGAGGGGGTTGATGGGGAGGTTGGGATCGCTGAGATGCCTTTGCACCATGCTGCTGATCTTCTCATTGGTCAGCTGCATTGTTTCCATGGCGTTCTCCAGTGGACTGATCTCCTCCTGTGCAGCAGAAGGATTCATGGTGAAAGATCAATTGTTACAATAAATACTATTAGTATGCACAGAATACTGTCTTTTTACTTCAAAGAATTTGGATTTAGGCACAAAAATTTTGATCAAAAATATACTTTTTTTCATAGCTTTGCAAAGAAAACGTTTGACTTGAGAGGTGGTAATCTCACTACTAGGATGGAGAGGGAAAAAAACACAGAGGTTTAGAAGGGACACGAGCTGCTTGTTGAGTAAATGTCACATTTAGAGCTGAGTAAAGAAAGGTAAAGATGTCATGGCAGGGAGACAAATCTCCAGTGTGTGCCAGTGTGTCTCGGGCCAGCTTGATAAAAAGAATTGTCAGATGGAAGGATTAAGCTTTGCGAATCTCAGCGTAGTCATTAGGCTTTAAATAGCGAGTCTGACCTTGGAGACCTGGCCTCTCCCTGCCTCATCTGGAGGGCAAGCTGCTGCTTACAGTATGTTCCAACCCAGCCTGGAGGAAGAGTCTGCTCTGAATCCTTATGACAGAGTCAGACTCCACCATGCAGACTTGGGAGGCGGGGGGGACGGCACACGCCTTCGTTTTGATTAGGGCAAGGACATAACCAGTGTGCTTTTGTACTGAATTAAGTGCACAAGCTGCCTGGTGTGTGAGAGCCATCTGGTGCTATTTGATAAATATTAAGGCGGAATAAAATGCCCTAAACAAAAAAAAATCAATGCTCTTTTAGGCCTTACACACATAAATGCGACTGATCGAGGCGATATAAAGTTCCTTTGAGAAAGATTGTGCTGTTCTTAAGCACACTCATCTGACTAAGTAGCACATTTGTGTTGATGAACAGAAATAAGATTTAAAAGGAGCAGTAGTCTTTGTAATCTGCTGTCTAACTTATGTATCTGTTGTTCTCCACAATCCCTCTCCAAACAGAAAACATGTCAGCTCCAAACACAAGCATGAAAGCAGCACTTTAGATAAGCAGTGACTTGGTAAAAAGCACTTGTAACCCTTAGTAAAGCAGTTTTTTGTCCACTTTCAAATTCGCCCTGTTACTTTATCTTTAAAACAGTTTTGTACCAATTTCTCCCTTTTCAACAAATATTTTTTTGTTATATTTTGCAATAATTCCACAACAAACCTGAAGCTGTCCAAAAATCTCAATTTTAAGTGACAAATTCTGTCTTTTATAAATCAAAAATCACCAAAAAATGCTTTATAACAAAAGATCAAACATGTAGGGACAGAATAAAAATCAATAAATCTACAACAAAGTCAAAACTATGTAAAAAATGTCTGAAAAACAGATGAAGTTTCAAGGATTTATTTCTAGGAGTATCACAACTATGTGTCATAA
Source organism: Oryzias melastigma (assembly GCF_002922805.2). Lineage (NCBI taxonomy): Eukaryota > Metazoa > Chordata > Actinopteri > Beloniformes > Adrianichthyidae > Oryzias > Oryzias melastigma. The sequence continues at coordinate 12,856,416 of NC_050530.1, read as the reverse complement.
CTTTTGGTTTGTTTGTTTTAAAGCAAATATGTCAAAGTTAAAAACTTTTTGAAACCTTCACATGAAACTACGGGAGTACGATTTCATTGGGAAACTTACCAGTGAGTTCAGGAACTACTGAGATTTAATTGGATTTAGTATTACAAAGGTAAAAATAAACATAATTAGGAAACAAAAACCTGAACAGGTCTCTCTAGTTGTGCAGGAAGGCTATTTTCACTGGAAATAGGAAATAAGGGTGTTTGGTAAATCGATGGGAGCCACCTGGCTAAGAGAGAACGTGTCTTGTTGTTGGTCCAGCTTAGCTTAAGTGGTCTAATCATATTGATTGTTTTAATGCAAAGCTGCGGAGCCTCATCTGATTAGAAGGTCTGCTTGGCACGAGGGCCTTTCGTACTCACCGTGGAGACCGACTTGACTTCAAACCAGCGCAGGATGCCAGGAAGTTTGTACGCCGTTGTGAATGTGGTCCTTTCGATCCACATGTTCTGCATGCACAGGGACAAACATTAAAATAGAAAGAAAGGAGAGTTCGTTTTAAAGTGCAGATCTGAATCTCAGAATCTAAATAGGATGTAAAGACAGCTGAGCTGCTTGTGGATGGGAAATGGGTGAATCTGTTTGGCTGAGCAATAAGACACGCTTGCAAAAATAGATTCGCCACTAAAGCATGAAGATGCTCGTAAAGAAAAGCTGCTGGTAATGATCTTTCTAGGAAGGGATTTTCAATATCTCTCCTTTTTATTAGTGTCAAGAGGAAAAGGAAGAAAAAATGAACAATCCAATATGAACAATAAAAGTAAACAGTGTCTTGTAATCTATAAAGCGTACTTAGCACTCACTCATTCACTTACCCCGGAGATATGATGAATTAAAAACGATTTGTAAACGCTGACAGGTCTACCAGATCAGGCAGACGTTTGTGTCTAGCAGCAGATATTCATAATCTTACTGGCAGGAGAGACTGAGGCCAATCAGTGTGACAACAGCGCTCAGTCTCAGGTGACTTAAATACATCAAACTGTTCTGCTGAACTGATGCCGCCGCGAACACACAGAAGAACGCGTGACTGGCTTTAATTTGTCGCCCTTCCACTGTTACCTGGATACCAAAAATGTCAACATTGTCTATAGGGGGGAACAAACGCTTCATATTTCATCTTCTGTTCGCACGAAACGAGACGACTGGCTAATAAGATGCAGAAACCTGACCTTGACACAAAAGAACAATTTATAATGATTATTCTACTTGTAATTCAAATTTTCCTCGTCTGAGCTCCATAGCTCCAATATTGTTTGCCACATTTGTTAAAATAGATTATAAATAGATCAAAAGAGGGCCAAAGTGGGTCTTTAAACAAAAAAATTCACAAATGTAGCCTTTATTTTTCAATAAATATAAAAAAAAAAACACTTTAGGAATCATTTTTATGAAGATTTAGGCAATGCTACATATATGAATTGAATAAATATTAATAAAAAACAATGTTTTGCAAAGAGTGTTTAAAAATGTATATGCTTTTTTTGTTTAGTTTTCGCAGCAGATTCATTTAAATTACGAATAAATTGAATTACTACTGGACTAAGCTATAGATCAGTCAATAGATTCACTATCGAAGGGCAGTTAATAATGATCATAAGTTTAATCCTTGAATGAATGTCTTAAATGTGGTTTTGGTGAAATTGAGTGTAAATGACAGAGAAAACTAAACAGATTGCAAAGGCTGCCTTTGCTCGGCAGCCGATGCTGACAGCTGCTTTCACTACTTGCCAGTACTTGTTTTTAATCATATTGACTTCTTTATTTAGGCTTCAAACTGATTAGACATTTCAATTAAAAGATTGAAAATCAACCCAAACATGTCAAACAAAACCAAAAAAAAGTTCTGGTAGTAGTAAAGCTTGTAAACAGAAAAATAAAGAAAAATTACAGCAAATTCGTTGTCAGGGTCGTTCTCTCCTTTCCTCACTGGCCGGGAATACTGGAATTTATGAACTTCATTTACAGTGTAGAAGCTGAAAAGGAAGCACAAATCCATGCATGAGTGAAATAAAACTGTTACTGGTAATCTGCAGTTTGATTGATAAAAGCTGATTGCTTTGCCTCGGGTCAAACACAGGTCAAGCTCTGCATTCAACCTTAGGATTCGGTATGTTAGCTTCCAATCTGGGGAATGGCCTCATCTCCATAGGAAATCAATTCATTTTGGACTCTCACACATCGCTGGCAGTTCTTAAAGTTATCCTGACATGCAAATAAGCTGCGACACAACAGAAGCACGTGATCAGCAGGAGTGAACTCTGCCAGATCAGGTTAATAGACTTTTCACAGAATTAAATGATGGAGGCAGTGGGAACAGCTGTCTCACAGAAAAGCTCAAATTCTCACTTGAAATAAGCCACACATTCTATTCTTGATCTCTGAAATCTCCCCATATGTTTGAAGCAACATTTGTGCCATTTAGCTAAAGTTCTGAAGAAAGTAGGAGCAGAATGAGTATTGCTACGAAGCTACAGAGTCTTAAAGGGAAAGCAGAAAGGTTGCAGACAGGAACCTCTACCACTAAGGACCGCTAATGTTTTTCTAATTAACAGACCACACAAAGCTTAAGTTGACATTTGAACCACACAGAAATGGTGGACTGTTACTATATATGCATATTGCATTGACATTTTTAGTTTTCTTACTGGGCATAAGTCTTAGTCACATGCAGCCAGACAAAGGATTGACCTGTACGGGTGCTACAGGTTATTGGGTCGTCTGGGTTCATGGATGCCCGTAGAAAGAAGCAATGACTGCCTCTTAAGGAAAGTGCAGGTTTGTCTTAAGTTACATTTACACCGACCTTGGCAATGCTTGTTCAAGTGATCACTTTCAATGAGAAGTACGAAAGAACACTATATTACCAAACGTATTTGCTGACACATCCAAATGATCAGAATCAGGGGTCCTAATCTCATGCACTGGCCAAAAGTATATAAAATCAAGTATTCATGCATGCGGACTGTTTTTACAAACATTTATGAAAGAATGTTTTGCTCTCAGGAGCTCAGTGAATTCCAGTGTGCAACTGTCAAAGGATGCCACCTGTGCAACAAATGATGATTCCTCGCTACTAAATATTCCACAGTCAACTGTCAGCTCTATCATACCATCATGGAAGAGTTTGGGAAACGACTCAGCCACCAAGTGGTAAACTGATGGAGAGGACTCAGTAGATACTGAAGCGCAAAGAGATCGCTGACTTTCTTCACAGTCAATTGCTGCAGAGCTCCAAACTTCATGTGACCTTCAGATCAGCCCAAGTACAGTACGCAGAGAGCTTCATGGAATGGGTTTTCATGGCGAGCAGCTGCATCAAGCCACACATCAAGTGCAACGCAAAGCGTCGGATGCAGGAGTGTAAGGAACAATGCCACTGAGCTCTAAAGTAGTAGAGATGCCTCCTCTGGAGTGTTGAATCACACTTTTCTATCTGGAAATCTGATGGACCAGTCTGGGTTTGGAGGTTGCCAAGAGAACAGTGCATTTCGGACCGCATTGTGTTGAGTGTGACATTTGGTGGAGGAGGAATGGTGGTGTGGGCTTGTTTTTCAGGAGTTGGGCTTGGCCCCTGGTTCCAGTGACAGGAACTTTGAATGCTTCAGGATACCAAAACCTTTTGGACAATTTCATACTCTTGTGGGAACAGTTTGGAGCGGCCCCTTCCGCTTCCAACATGACTGTGTACCAGTGCACAAAACAAGGTCCATAAAGACATGAGGACGGAGTCCGGTGTGGATGAACTGGACTGACCTGCACAGAGTCCTGATCTGAACCCCATAAAACTCCTTTGGGATGAATTAGAGTGGAGACTGAGAGCCAGACCTTCTCCACCAACATCAGTGTGTGACCCGACCGATGTGCTTTTGGAGGAATGGTCAGAAATTCCTAGAAACACACTCCTCAACTTTGTGGTTCCCAGAAGAGTTGAAGTTGTAATAGCTGTAAAAGGTGGACTCACATCATATTGAACTCTATGGGTTAGGAATGGGGGGGCACCAGTTCATATGCGAGTCAAGGCAGGTGAGCCAATACTTTTGGTAATATACTGTAGTGTACCAGCTGTTTGAAAGTTGATCATGAAGGAGAAGTTAATTATCACGGTCTTTGACCGGCTGGGATTTTATCAAAGTATTCCATTTATAAGAACAGAGCTGTTGATAAAACAACCTGAAGCAAGATTCCAGAGAGTTTCAACGCTTCAACATTTGGCATCAAGCCTCTTTCATCTTTAGGTCCATAGTAGTTAGTATCAGATAGCAACAGCCAGTGTGAACACTATTTGATAAGAGCGCGTACCAAAACTCATGTGCCTGATGTGACCGTAGCATTAGAGTTCCCTTGAGGCTCGAAGGGCCACCTTAAGGGGTGTTATGAAAACGGAACGTACCATTGTTGTGCATGTGGTAGGTGTATTGTGAAGTATTTGTAATGTAATGTTTAATGAAAGTTGGAAGCATTCACGATGCTGTCGTATGGAGCCCAGGGTATGCGCAGGGATGGTGGGGGTTGAAAAGATAAAAAAAATCCATACAACGTGCCTGTGTCTCAACTACCTTGTGTGCATAAGAGCTCACAACGACCTGTCGCCTGCAGCATGCCCGTAGAAAAAAAAATGGGCATGAATATTTTCACTTTATAGGCTCACCAAGAGGTCTATGACTTTAATATGTCCTGTAGGCCCCATGCAGGTTTGCCCATTTTTTTGTCTGGAGTCCATAAAAGCAGTTGTGACTAAAGCCTAAGTCATAAAGGCCCATAAAGCTACCAACATAAAAAAAATAATGATTGGAAGAAAGATAATAAAATTGTAGAATATTTTTAAATCAAACAATCGACAGTGAAGTCTTTTTCCATGTCACATCCTGACAGGCCAAACATCATTGTAGCATGGTCTAGTAGAGCAAGGTCAGAGAGGGCTGTGTTGTGCCGACCCTTTGGCTGAATTTGCTCGCTCTCATTGCTATGCGCGGTGTATTCCTGTACTGAATGAGAGAATAAATAAGAGAAAACAGACAGAGCGGACAGAGCGACAGCTGGGAGCCGCATGGTGAGAGAGAGAGAGGCAAAATTGGCAGAAAAACGGATGGGCAGTTGGTGTGGAGCAATTCTCCTGTCAGTCTCTAAACACGACTGTTTAATTTGGGACATTAACAGAGTCCCGTATTATAATCAGACACAGTTAGCAAACAAAGTCAGTGGGCTGCAGAGAGGATCAATGCAGGGGGAATGAGCCCAGTGCTGCAGGCTGATGATAAGATCAGCTCCCAGGTATGTTTGTCCAAAAGGTTTTCCAAGTAAATGCATTCTTTTAATCATGCTCATTGATGCGTTGGGTGGCATTTCAATGTGAATTTGCGCAGCTGAAAAAGCCGGGGAGCTCAGTTGGCACGCAGACAAGCGGAAGGGTAGGGGAACAGCGTTTTCCGTGGCCCTGATGTTCCAACACCGAGCTATTAATGATGGCAGAGGAACAGTGTTGCTCTTGGCAGAGTGACGAGCGGCAGATGGCTGGTGAAAGTTAATAACCACTAGAACAACAAGCAGGTCAGCCGGTGTTTGTGGAACACTGACCCACATTTAGATCAAGATTTAATCAACTTTTTGCCTGTCGGTCCCCTGTCCACCACAGAAAAAAAAAAATGCTAATGCTCTTTTCTGTGTCATCAGAAGCTCCAGTAACTAAAGAAAGTGAATTAAGATTGAAACACATGCTGAGGGACTTGGAGAAAAGAAGTTCAAGTGATCAGCTTACCTGACTATTTGTTCAGAGACTGGTTTATTTTGAAACTTTGCAGGCAGCTCAAGGATGGTTTTCACTGTAAAACACTGGATATCTTGAGTGGAAAAGTTAAGAAAATCAGCAGAAAGAAACAAAACAAATCTAAAATGAGAAAACGAATGCTAAGGATACACTGCAAAGAGGAGTTCTTTAGGTCTTCGCTGGGCGGCGTGGTGGTCTTCATCTTTTCTGCATTGGGGAACTGTGTGAGGAGCCGTGCTTCAAAGTCCTCTCTGCGCTCGTACTCTTTCCCACGATAAATGAACATTTTATTCTGAAGGACGAGAAATAATCGGTTAGACCTTGAGCTTGTAGGAAAATGCATGCCTGTAATATGCAAACGTTATTTCCATGTAAGGTACATTGTGGCAATTTTATGCAAATAAAGGATGAAAAATATGGTGTATAGATCATTAGGGCGAAAGTTAATCTGCAGAATTCAATCCCAAGGATAAAAACAGAAGAAGCACTGGGGAGGCTGTTGTTAAGCTGCTTAGCCTGTAACTGTATCCAGTTAAAAACACACGATCTTTTATGAAATAAAGCTGTTTGAAATAAAATGAAAACAGATTCAGAGATGATTTAATCAATTAGAACTTCTAATCATATTTTTAAAAAATAAATATGTAGACATACATATTTGTTTATGTGCTTTATATATGCATCTTCTATTTAGGCAGTTGTACAAATTAAATTTAATAAAACTAATAGGTTTGTGGATGTTCTTAAAATAAAATAAACCCCTTAAAAAATCATAAAATCTATAATAGCATTTTGCTGAATAGATAAAACCTTCCTTTACACACTAAACCGAAATAAAAAATAAGAACAATAAATATTTTCTTTTAATTTAAACTTCAAAACTTGAATATTTGACAGTAACAAAGAGAAGTCTTTAGAAATGGTAAATTTAGAAGTTTACTTGCATTTTTATTAAAGATAAAAAGTTTGAATTTGACCATGTACTGCAGAAAAACTAGTTTGTCTTTAATCAAGAATAAAAAAGGAACACTACCTTTAATCTGGGTAGAATCTCAATATTTAACATTTGTGCCTCTCTTTATGAAAACATATCTGCAGCAAAACGCTTCTCATCAACAAGTCCTTTGCTACATGGCACATTTCTCAACTCCCACATTAATTAAACTGCAGCTGTGATAAGTGTATGGTTGACTTTCAGAATGGATAATTGGGAAAAAGTGCACGGATTCCCCCAGAAATCTTCACATAGTCATAAAATAAACAATATTTATTCATGACGGATGAACAAACTGAGTGATGTCAAAAAACTGCATATATCTTGTTATAACAATACCTACTTTTTAAATGAGATTTTAACAGTTTTTCAATGTATGGTTGGGTGCAACACTGGCTGGTCATTGAAAACATACAAACATACAATCAAAAGGGCTGCACTTTATGTTGTAGTAGTAATATACACTAAAGAAAAAGCTTTGATTCTGGCAGAAAACATCTATCAGAAAAGCAGCAAGTAGAATCCGATGCCTTCCCCAAATCTATTGTACAACCGTAATATAAAAAGTTGATTTGTTCTATAAAAAGATGTGTATAAATTAGAGAGTGCCTTCAAAAGAAAAGCAGCATTCATCTGGCAGAGGGTGCTCAGAGGTCTGCCTGAAGAACATTTGACAGAGTGAACATGACAGCTCACATCCAGACTCTGAATATAAGCTTTAAGATACATATCTTTCAAACCAACCCTGACACTTCCTGAGCTGCTCTTTTAGATCCAGATTAGGTCAGGATTTAGACAAGGATGAAATGAGACGAAAACAAGCAAAAAATGCCATTTAGGGCAAACAAATAAATAGTTTAAGTCACAGTTCAAGGTTACTTGTCATGGTTTTATAAATATCTCTTATGATGAATATTTTATCCATGTATTTAGTTTGTTTGACATGTAGGACAAGTAAATCAAAAGCTCAAAAGTCCCTGGGTTTTGTTTTACAAGGACTGAGAGCATTAGAGGAGATGGTGGCGATAAATGGCTTAGCTGAAAAATAAATTTCTGCTTTTGTAATTAGCAAATACCCTTGTGCTCAACTGTATTAGGGCCTAATAAATCTCAAGCAGGTGAATTAAGCACTCTTTTTAAAATCAATTTGTGAGGGGGCTGGACACAAAATGCCTTTGTACAGTTATTGATTTTCCCACATTACTGACTTTTCCCTGAAGGCGTCACAAGCTGCAACACAAACCGCAACATGGAGTGAAAGAGAGAAAACCATGTGAGCTGAGGCTACCTTGAACTGTAAAGTGTTTAAATATTACCATGAAAATCTGGTTTTAAAGAGGAACAAAAAACCTATTCTGAGTGATTGAAATAATTTATTTAAGTTTGAATAAGTATGGTGGATATTTACCAAAAAACACTTTTTAACTTGGTTAAGAAGAGCCTTGTTAGATCTAAAAAAAAGTTTTAAAAGTTAGGATTAGGGGCAAAATCTGAAGGGAGAGTGAGAGACGCACCTGACAATTAAGATAAAAAAAATATAAGTTTCTCACATTTATTACATACAGCTGTATGAACCATGGGTGTGCATGGGATACATAAAGGGCTGTAGGATACTCATAGGATCTCCACATAAACTAACAGTCAGGTTGCGTACAAGGAGAGCGCACGTATCCCTTGAACAACTCTAATTGGCTACCTGTGCAGAGTCTTGTATGACATGCTTGCATCTCACCTATTTCACCCTTCCTTACTCTTACGTGTTGTAAAGTGCGTTCCAAATTATTATGCAAATGATATTTATGATTTGTCACAAATTTCTTCATAGTTTGATGACTATCTTAAGTGTTCATGAAATATCCAAGGTTTTCAACTATTTTCAACAGTTTCTTTCCTATATTGCTTAAAAATGTTGGTCTGCTTAATAATGTGGAGCGTCCTTCTTTAGTAGTTTTTCCTTTAATTGAACTCACCTGGTAAACTAATTAACACAGGTGTCTGAGATTGATGTCAATGATCCAGGAATGTCCAAAACCAGTCCTCGAGAGCCGGCTTCCTGCTGGTTTTTCCAGAAATCCTGCCTTATCTGCTGCTGATTACTTGGATCAGGTGTGTTTGGGCAATAAGGAGCTTCAATTGGCAGGTTGGTTGGAAAACATGTAGGACACCGACCCTCGAGGACTGACTTTGGACAACCCTGTTCTAGACACAGTATGATCCACGAGTTTAATTGAAAAAGAAAGAGTTCGATATTTTAAAATCTTAAATAAAATTTACTAAATAATTTGGAAAAGAAAAAATGTGCATGAACTTTTTTGCACTACGGCAGTAATAGGCCTTGAGGGCCGCATTCCTGCATGTTTTCCAACATACCCTTTTCTGCCCCGTTCTAATTGGCTGGACACACCTGAACCAGGTAACCAGTCAGGAGTAGGGCTTGGATATCTGGAAATCAAATTACTGAAGGATCTGAAGGATTACTTAACTATCGGCCAACCTTCAGGTATCCTGAAGTTTGACACAACCTTCATCCTTGGGTTTATTTTAGTCGTTTTGTTCCAGTGTCAAATGGCCCGCAAGTCCTTTCAGCTTGCTCTGTACAGTCTGGCCCATCTGGCATTTGAAAAATTACCCATCCAAGCCTGCATGCTGGTTATGTTGACTCAGTCGAAAAAACAGAGCTTTAGTTAAAACACGCATCTGCCATGGCATCGTTTTAATAAGCCCATGTTATGTTGTATTATTTATATCTCTCCTCCTTTTTTTCCCTCCCATTTTAATAAAAATAATCTCATGTGCTGATGTTACTTACAGAAAATTATTTTATAAAAAATATACTGTCATAAATACAGAATTCTATAGTTTTAAAGAAAACAAAAACCATAGAATTTATTGCATTTTAACTATTTCATAGTAACAGGATAGAACAGCCTGGATTTTCATGGTTATATATGTCAGAGAAAAGGGAATTAAAAAAGGAAAATGTGCAAGCTGTACTGAAAGACTGTTTAAAGAGACAGTTAGATTAGGCCGCCATAGCTTGCCCTGTCTGTAATAGAGTTCCTGCCCTAACAGATAAAGAGGGTCAGCTAGGATTTGTGGAGATTGGAAAGAAGAAAAGTGGGGAAAAAAATCCAGTTTTTAGAAGAATAAAAAGGCTTGATCACTTTGATGAGAGATTACCCTCCTCAAGTACAAGAAAACAGAAAATATCACACTAAAAAACAGCTTGTTAGCACCACTTTTGTTTTTCTCTGCCAATATAAAGCGTAGGATTTTGTACCCAAAACATTAACAGTTCAAAATGTATGAAAATTAAACATCAATATAAACATTCTCAATAAAAAAAAAGTTGATTTTGGAGTGTCCAAATGATAATTTATCATTCTACTTTCTGCTTTTCATTCCGAAACCTTCAAGAATGTCTGGAGTCGATAAGGGTGGATGTTCATGCTGTGCAGGAACGGCCACCGGTCTGTACGCCACTAAAAGCAATTTATAATGTGACCGTATCACTTCCTTTCACTTTGTTTTGAAAGTGTAGTTTTGCTGTGCAGATGGAGATGGGACTCCTTGTGATGCAGGCCACACGTTCAGAGAAACGTAAATGGTGTTTTGCTGAAATTCAGGTGGCAGGATTGGAACGTGATCAGAATGATAGCACATAGTTTTAAATGAAAGAGTCATCCAGCAGGGAGGCTAAAAATAGACAAACAATTATGACAGGATGTTTTAATCATGTACAAACCATAAATGAATTGTAATAATTAGAGTAATCAGATGCTGTAATTTGTTTTCACATCTTTGTTATTTCCTCTCTGGAGATGATGGAGTTAGCTCGAGGCTTTGCATCTTCCCTATAAAATAGCTACACCTCAGATTAAATAAGTTTAAAACTAAAATAAAACATCCAAAGGGTAAGAACAATGTCACAGATGTACAGAGGTATGAAAAAAAAAAAAAAAAGGAAAAGCAATGAGAACACTCACACGCAGGAAAGACGGGAAGCCCATTCCATAATAGCCCACAGCAAAGTAATCGGGTTTGGGCCGAATAACCTTCACAATGTTCTCGTAGAACTGAGCCTGTTTCCGCTGTTGTGTGAAAGATAATAAAACGTTAGGGGGGCCAAGAAAACATTTAAATATTTATGACACTCTTGGGGAGAATTTCCTTTATAATCGCACAAAAGTTTTACTGTTTTGTAATCTTTAAAAACATACCTATGCATGTTTGTTTTTCTGAATATAAGATTAAATTAAATAATACTACTACATTATAATGTTTCAAATACTGGATCTTACTTACCAAAGATGCACTGAGCTGCTCAAAGTCAAACATTTCATTCTCGTACTGTTCCGCCAGTTCTTTGCTCAGAATAATTGCTTCTTCCCACATCTATTGAGAACACAGACACTCAGAGAATTAATTAATTACAACCATTAACGTGGAGATAAAGCTGTATTTCTCTGAAAGCTACACTCTTACAAAAATCTGACATTTCGTTTTGCTCTGCTGAGCAAAAAGCACTAAACTTTACGTTGTTTTATTTTGCCCTTGAGAGTTCTCCAACAGAGCGGAAACTAGATTCAAACCCATTAAACGTGTGGAAACAAGCAGCTCTCTGATTTCAGTTGGATGGGCTGAGCTGGCCCAGACTGGATCCAAATCGCCACTTGGATTTACTCCGCTGCCATTTGGAGGATGGGAATGTCAGCGGGAACTGATATCTACACTCCTGGAAAACGTTTCCAGTCAGACGCAATGGTCTGTTCTTCCAGCCACTCTGACACTGTGACGTCCCTCTGATGGGTTTATCCAAGTTTCTATCAAATTGTCGCCTGCCTAAGAATTCCTTCCAGAGGGACGGTTGGCTGCAGAGCCAAGAGCGGTTTCTGCATCTTCTCTGTGATGACACACGTAAAGCTTTCTGACATCATCCTCGAGAAGCTCTGGCTGCAGATCCACTGATCCGTTCCAAGCTTAGCTAACAGTCTGAAACGGTTTGGAAAAATAAAAATATGTCGAATGTTGAGGGATGGCGGTGCAGCCTGCTCAGCTCCACGAAAGGGAGCATTTTCTCATTCTCAAGTGGCACAAATGGCATTCGAGTATGACACTGAAGTGGCATTAAGGTGAAAATGAGTAAGAACAGCAGGACAGATGAATGGGAAAAGAGCTTTTACGAAAGGTTAAGGCATAAAAGAAACTATAAATATATAAAGTAATGCCCATGTTGTCAGATGAAAAACATCAGTCATGTAAAACAAAAAGCAAATTTCACAAAAAAGTCTGGTACAAATCTTACCTTGCCCTTGTCGAAGTAATTAATAATCTCCTGGTAGAGCTGGTCCTTGAGCTGTCCTTGAGTGGCGGCCTGGTAACCATCTCTCTGTGTCAGGTGGGCTGCACATGGCTCGTCCGACCACTACACAGAACAAATTAGCATTGGGGTCAAAACCATGCAAAACAATGCAGGACCGAAGCCCAAAGGGTGACGAGAAATCAATCGGTCGTCTTACCGATGCAAAAAGGTGTAATTAATTTGTAGCTTTTTTTTAGGACTGTTCAATTCTTTGGCAGGGAAAAAAGCTGAAATTTAGATTGCAATGTGTTTGCAAAGATACAGAAAAAATATATTTTTTGCTTTATTTTCCAAATCATGTCATCAGAACCCGAGAGACTATCAATCAAACTGATGTTTTGTTTTGATAAAATCTGAAATATTTCTGCCTTCCTAAATGGAGTTCCAAATTCATAAAGGAAATCTATCAAACTGCTGTTGGGTTATTTATTCAAAACGCTGCTTTCATTGCACCGGGCGACTCAACGTTTACAGATGTTTCTTTGGTGTTTGGCAGGAGAATCTCATCAGACACAGAAACCCCAAAGAAAAACATGCTGATGCTGTTTTTTTTTTTGTTTTTTTTTTTTTTAAATCCAGAATGGAGAGTAATTTGTGTTCTGGCGGGTCTGAACAGCCTGGCAGGAGGACGAACAATCTGTTTGGCCCAAGTGTAGAGGAAGTACAATCTTTTGCATGTTGGAGAACAAATACAGCTAGTTCTAGTTAGAATTCTGAGGACCTGGAATTGCCCACTCCCTGCTTTAAATATTAGTCTCCACATTGGCACTTATGATGCATTCACACCTAATGTGATCTGTACATCAAAAGAGAAGCTGCAAATGTGAATTTGCTGCTCAACACCTGTCCAAAAATGTATCGATAAACTTGTGTGGGAGGAGCTACCGTCTAAAAAATTTAGCCTCGTCGCTACATGGAAACATTGACTGGATATCTCATATACAGTCAATGCACAGAAGACACGGATGATGTTGAGAGATGTTGAGTGATTCAAATTCTTTGCCAAAGTTATGATATTTGAGCCTTAGAAACAACGTGTTTGAAACGGGCTGTTACCAGGACTACTGATGTCCAAGACCTTAGATCAAGTCTGTACATTGACTTAAGATTGAAAGTTTACCCCCCTTTTATGTGAATCCCATGCAGTGTGAACATTACTTTAGAAAGGTTGGTGAAAACAATGACACTGAAGCTGGTTTACTTAAGGAAAACCAATCATTTCATCAGATTTACATCATTCCAACTTAATTGGTAGTTAGATCAGGCATCCTTAGTCGATCTTGCTTTAAAGTTTAAAAGCATGAAGAAAATGGTTGAGCAAAATGTACAAACTTCCAAAAAAAATCCGATTTGTTTTTGTTTGCTGTAATCAGGAGGAAAACAGATGCTAAAGCACAAGTAGATTCCAAGTAATGAAACGGACCCCTGCAGATGCAACTGTGATTAGTCAGCGAGGAAAATGGGATTCAGTCACAGACAGTTTTTTTTATTTCTTTCTGAAATCCCAATTTGAAGGCTGATGAATGCACCCATTTATGCAAACAGATGAGTTTTGAGGTGATATAATTTGTCAGAAAGGTACAGAGGAGTGATGCAAAAAAAAAAAAAGAAAATCCCAGCTTACCAAAGCCCAAACAGAGTCTTGTAAATTGCATGAGAAATTGTGGCGTGTATTTTTGGCAAAGGAGGATGAGCTTCTTGATAACCTATTTATCAACATATTTCTAACTGAAAAGATCAGGAAGAAATAAGCCTCTCATCACCATGAAGCAATAAAACAGAGATGATGCAGATTATTTTGGTTTAAAGTGGAGTGCTTTTCCTATAATAAGTCTTATTTTGCTTTTAATTCTATAATTAGACAAGTTTGGTCAATAATATTATTGAAGCCGGTTAAATAACTGATGCTGCTTAACATTTTCACTTCAAACACACTGAAATGATTTTTTATTGCTGCTTAAGGTTAAACTCTGCCTGCTTTGCAGTTGTTTTGTAGTAAATCTGAGCAAATGTGGCTTGTTAGTGTGCTGCATCTGCTTACCTTGAGTAGCTTTGCATGCAGCAGCAAGGTGTAAGCAGCCTCTGTGTAGTTGTCACACTCTCTGTGCAAGTCACACAGCTTGTACAGGTATCTGACAGGAAACAATGCTTTTAGATATGTAAGAGTGCTTTTCACACTTAACCAAAACACCTTTTCTTTCTGCTTCAATAAAACGAAAAGAAAGCCCTCTTTATTGTTTCACTTCTACAACACTTGACAGACAGCTGAGAAAAAAAAACCCTCACACTGTTGTAATTTGAAAGAGGAGGCATACTTTAAAAAAATGGAGCTCCAGGGATTTACATGAATAAAAGAGGATTAATGTTCTCCATGTAATATACCTTGGTGTTTTATATAAAATTCCTCAAGGGAATGAATCAATTTTAGCTGGAGGAAAATTCTGGACGGGGTCTTACCTGATGTACATTTCTTCTCTGTCAATCTCCTTGTAAAAGTTCTACAATAAAAAAAAAAAAAAAACACATTAAAAAATCTCCAGAGGAACACAGTTTTGTAATAATCATTTTATTTTAAAAAATCACCTAAAAGGTTCACACATGAGTCTCTGGCAGCATTTGATAGAAACCCAGCTTTGGATAAATGCTAGATATAGAAGTGATAGAGCACGGCTGAAACAAATGCTAAACACAAAGCCACAGGTCTGCGGCCTTCTCCACACCTTTAATCATGTGGGATAAACCTGGCATTTTGGCACCACCTGATAAAATGTCACGTCCCAAAAAGGCATCGACTAAGATTAGCCGCTCAGTGATAACATCTCAACACACTCTGACATGTGCAGGTCGTTTTATTTTGTGTCTGGGAGCAGATGGGATTATGGGAAGTTATATTTGTGCATGATGCTACGTTCAAGCCGGGCATGTGAGGCGCTATTGAAAGTGCATTTTGGCGTCACACTGGACTGTTATACCATTACTGGATTGGCCTTTGCCTATTTGCTGCTACACACAGTGATGTGCACGCTCAAGCGCCATTGCTTTGCATTGAGTCACGTCAACAGAGCACTGCTGTTCCAGTGGAGGACAGGCAGGCATCAACCACAGAAATCAAGCTAGATTTTCACAAAACTTGGCTCAAATTTTCACATGTTATATTTAAATATTTATTATCTCTAAAGATGAATCTGTAAACAGTGCAAGAATTGCACCTTGTAAGTGTTACAGGTAACATGTTAAATTAACATCTTCTAAATATCCATGATTTTTAATTTTGCTTCTGTGCTAAAATCTATGCAACTGAGATGCACTCTTTGGGATGTCTATAAGTTCCTCTGCTCATGTGTGTCAGTGGCTGTCTTACCAGCACGTTGACCGTGCAGCTCATGCGGTTTTCCTTGTTCTCGTCATGCATGATGGTCCTGTAGTCCAGCAGACGCTCCAGCAGGCGCACTACCAGATTGACGAAGAGCTCGCCCATTCTAGCCAAGTACTTGTGCTTCCGACAGTGCTCCAGCAAACTGGTGTTTGTTATGAAACATAGAACAGAGATAAAAAATAAGGTGTTGAGATTCTAACACCCTTTCTATAAAAGAAAAAAAAACTGACAAAGACTTGAGAATTTTTTTTTTTTGCTGTGACAGTTACTGTGATGGGGGAAAAAAATGTCATTTTCACCACACCTGCAGTTATCTTGAGGAGTGATACGTCCCAATTAGCATGATCTAACATAAGGCTCAGGCGTAATCCTGCCCGTTAATCAGCGCTTACATTTTCTGGAAGAGGAGTTTGTACTGTTCGTCTCCGCGGCCTCCTTCCACCTCGTGATCCAGTTTGGTGATGATCTCGTTCTCGAACTGCAATTAGACAGAGCAGGCGTAAATAATCAGCACAGCTAATTTTTCAATTCATTAGCCCCATCCCTCTTCTCACCCTTCACGAAGACTTAGGGTAAGGCGGCTCAGGCTTCAACTTTAATCGTTCGTCTCGAGCAGAACAGCTGGCTGTGAGCCCATACATTATTTTTTCAAATTTAATTATTACTAATGTTCTTCTTTGGCTGTTTACATTTTTTGGAGGCGCACTAAACAAAGCAATATGTCAAGACACAGCATTACTCCAGCCATACTGATGTTGTCAGCACCGTCAGTGATTTATAATCCTCTTGTATTATTTTATATTTAGCTGAAGTGAAAAAGATGATTTCATTCTGTTCTAATAAAGCTATTTCTGAAATGTTACAAAGAGTTGAAGACTTAAGCATACTAAAAAAAAAAAAAAGATTTATCAACACATAAAATAAAGAAACTCAAAAAGGGAAATAATTGAAGGATATTTAAATATCATCTGTTTTTTAAATAACTATAAGGCTAATATATATATATATTTTCCAACATTTTAACACCTTAAACATAAATAATACAAAGTTTTTTGGGAGTTTGTTCAGAAGATTTAATAAAGATTTAATGCAAAGAGGCTTAATTACACATCGATGCTCCCTATACTCAAACTGCTGATAATTGCAGAACAACAAAGCAGAACTTACAGAATTACAAACAGGATTTAGGCTATAAATCAGATTGACTACTTCTACTTTACACCTAACATCTTTATTAATGCCCCTCACCTGTTTCTGTTTCCTTCCTCACAGTTCTTTTTTAGTGTCAGACTGTTACTTTGTAGGTGTCTGAAGGAGCGACATTGTTGATTGATTCTTCCTGCTGCTTTAAAATCATTGAACCTGAGTTGCTTTACACCATTCAGTTTCTAACCTTTGTAACTCAAAGTGCAATGACCTCTTCCACTCTATGATTGAGTGATACAAATATTTTTTTTTATTTTACCCATTCTCTGTAAAATTGCAAAGATTCAAAGTGTAAATATCCCCTCACCAGGACAAACTAATGAATATTTTAAATAATCTCTTGTTGATTTTTGTACGTTTTGAGACACACCCGTTGGAAGCTGCAGGTAAAGTGGAACTCGCACTGCATCATGTCAAAGAAGATGGGGATGGTTGCCTTTCGGAGCTCAATCTCAGGAACGAGCGTCATCTCCAGGATGGGGCCAACCATCTCAGGGATGAACTTTATCTTGTGGGGCCCTTAAAGATGACAAATATGCTTCACAAATAAACCAAAACATGGGATAGAATTTTTACTCCATAGATGTGGACAATTATTTGAGAAACACAAAAGTCTTAAAGACCCACTACAATCATTTTTTTTAAATCTATTTTCAAAGTGTTCACAGCATTTTTTATTTATTATTATGCTGTTTTTAGCCAAAATCAAAACATCTGTGTTGTTTTCTAGGACATAGTTTCTGAAGAGCGGAAGTAGTTAATTAGAAATTCACCTCAAAGATGTGGGTGGGGATCAGGGAGCTTGTGGCCCACCTAATCTATTTTCGACATCACAAATACAATCTTTTCCAAACTGCATTTTTCATCACAATACTCAAATTTGAATACTCAAAAACGCAATTTTAAGCTTAATTTTCTTTAAATATATCCTCTGTTAAGAGAAAAATGCTACAAGAAGATGTTAAAAACACTATTTTAATCGAAGTGGGTCTTTAAAGAAAACCTAGACCGCTTTTTATGTTTGTCAAGTCTTTTTCTATCCTTTAAAATATAAAAATAATAAAACTCAAAACCAAATGAAAACAATAAAAAGCTCTGTATGAGACAAAGCTCCTATTAGAGGATCAAAATGTGACTGAAATGATAAGTAGATAGAATCAGGTGAGAGAATCTTACAACCTAATTTGAGAGAAATCTCCATCCTGTGAGACTTGATTGTTCTCTCATCACATTACAAACATAATTGTTTACATTTAGCACCCTCATTTTCACTGACTGGCAATAAGAGACAGGAATTTAAGCTTGCCAATACTAAAAACTAAAAGTCCTTCTGTTTCCATTAAATGAAAGCAAATCTTTTAATTAGAAAGTTATTTTTAAAATCAGAAAATTAGTGAAGTGATCATTAATTATGATTTTTTTAAAAAACACATATAGCTTATAGATCAGGTTAAGTCTTTTGTAGATCACATATTTGCTAATGATTACTTTGTTCAAGTATTCTGTGGAACCATTAAGAAAGTTACTTTACCGAGATTGTACCACATATCCCTTATTTCAAAGCCAATCTGTCTCCTCATGTCCTGGTACCTGAAACACAAAAAATGGAGAAAAACAATCTATTATCCATCTGGATTTATATCTTCCTGCAAAACTTTAAAGTAAAAAGCACCTTGTTTTAAGAAAAATTGTCTTATTTTCTATCTTGCCCGGGAAATAATATTATCAAGTAAGTTTTTCAAAAACAAAAAAAGTTTGAGATAACATGTTTTGGCGACTCAAATTTTGTTCTTAAAAGAAAAATTCTTGGTAAGACCATTTCCTTAGTTTTTTTTTTACTAGCATTTAGAGAAAATCTGCAAATTGGTTAAGAATTTTTGGGCTTGTTTTTGTAAGAATTGACTTGCTCTTCCATTCAGACAATGATATCTGACTTTTTTTTTTATTACAAAAAAAGCTTTTTTAAACTACATTTCCAGTTAATGGTTAAAAGTGGTTCCCAACTTATAGAGTGAAATCTATAATGTAGCAGATTTACAGTGCCTGGTCAGCGTTAAATGTATTTTTATGATGCTCCCTGGCACAGACCGCTAATGAGTTATGGCTGCCATTCTAAGTTTACAACATGCACACATGCTGGTAGTGAAGTGGCTGTCAGGGATGATCCATCTCCTGCTCAGTTTATGAATTCAAAGAAAAATAAAGACAGGGCGGATGACAGAACGTATAGCGTTTGATCAAGCAGTTTTACATTGAGGCTGCAGATAAAACAAAGGCCAAAATTGCCTCATTTGCATTCACAAAAAGCTATTCCGCTTTGAATCCTTCCCCGCGTCACAGTCCTGGGTCACAGAGAGGACAAAGTGAGACGAAAGGTCAGAGAAGGTCACACAAAGAGTGAAGTGGAGTTGTTCTCTGAAACCTATCACCTGAAATAAATAGGAAATGCTAAGCTCAAAGATAAAACCTTTTCCAAAAAAAATCTGTAAGGACAACCTTGGTGAAAGGGATACTTTATTTTTTCTAAGGCTCAAATTGACCTATAACAGCACATTTTTGCTGCATCACTGAACGCTGATAACTAATTAAATGCTTTTTTTTTTTTTTACTGCTGGTTAACCACTGGGAATAAAAAGCACTGAACCCTAATATTGTTTTTGAGCTTCGCTACAAAACTCTGCCGTCAGCCTGGCTGTGTGGCCGATTGAGAAAGCAAAACAAGTTGCAAACATCCATCCAGAGCTCTGCTGTTTTATATCTGCTGTAAACTGTGTTTACAACACAGCTAAAAGAGATGAACAGCATCAACTTAAAGATCCTCCAGGTGTCATGTAAAGCTGGGGTCCCCAACCTTTTTAGGCCACTGACCGGTTTAAATTAGACAATATTTTCATGGACCGGTCTGAACGGGGCCAAAGTTGGCATTTTTAGGCTTCCAGATCCTGAAAATCTATTTTCAAAATAAAATGCTTCAACAAGAAATTTGGTTTAAAAAGTATAAAAATATTAGTAGAATTTTTTATATAAATGATGACATTTCATTAAAACAAGGTTGTTGATTTGTAGAAGTTGTTCCAGGCTCTGATTATCTTTCAAGGCAAAATATTGATCATATTTTGTCTTTATATAAATCCTCATTCAATTGGTATTTTTCAACACTTTCTGTGCAGATACCTAATTCAGCCTTGCTACAGGAAAATCCTCAAATGTCCCTTTTACAAGTTTCCACAAATCACCAACTTTATTCAACTGAATCTTCATTCTCCGTGAACTGTTTGTGGCTGGTTTGAACTTTGTGATGAAGATTTTCCCTAAAGTCAAAGTGGGGGCTAACAACCAGACG
Source organism: Oryzias melastigma (assembly GCF_002922805.2). Lineage (NCBI taxonomy): Eukaryota > Metazoa > Chordata > Actinopteri > Beloniformes > Adrianichthyidae > Oryzias > Oryzias melastigma. The sequence continues at coordinate 12,836,329 of NC_050530.1, read as the reverse complement.
CTAGCTTCAACTACGTACCATTTTAAGGTGTGATGGATAAATAAAGTAAAATAAAATGACGTAACGGTCATAAAACTAGTATTTTCTAAATATAATATAATTGTGAATCCTTCATGTCTCAATCTTTATTATCTGTGTGTGTGAAACAGTCGAGCATGTCAATTCATATTAGCCGGGGCGGCTTCTACTACATGAGAACAACTTTCTCAATAATTGTGTATCGAGGGAAACTCCCGGTTTTATCAGTAAACAGCAGCTTTATTGTTCTTTGAAGTCAAAGACTTTTATTTGGTTTCCTCATTGGCTATTTTCTCCCAGAAGAAACTTCACAAATATGTTTTTTGTTCATGTTTTTGGCTTTGGGCTACAATCCAGGTAGCTATGCAGCTAGCCGCTTTATGTCATGTGACCACGACAGATTTTGTGAACAGAATCTGTCAGTTTTTTCCAAAATAAAACTTCCTTCAGGACCAAAAAATAAACCAAAAGGAAATAATTTCAGTTAGCACATATATTTATTTTTTTCTGTCTGTGGCCGGGTACCAAATGACCCACGGACTAGTTGGTTGGGGACCACTGATGTAAAGCACAGAATAACACCTTTATTTCCTACAGAGAGTGACTTACACATGGGAACTACCCCTTCTCTACAACTTTCAATAATAACAAGTGATGTTAAGCTGCTGCTAATGAACTGTGGGTGTAATTTTCCTCATTCTCGCTGATTTCACGTGTTCACATGGCATTCATGTGCCTCTAGAACCCTCTAGACACATTAATCTACCGATCTGACATTTCTGATTTGTTCCTTTAAAGGTCTCCTTTAAGGCATGTACTAAGAGATGGTAATTCAAGGAATGTCAAGAGTTTCAAGGATTTTTATTATCATTTCTCCGTAGGGTGAAATTAAATTTGTAACTTTAGTCCTGCGTCAGCCAATTACAGAGCAAATAAAAATATTAATATGATAAAAAGAAACATAAATGTAATAAATTGCAAATGAAAATTATACATTTTTACAACAATAACAGATTTATATATTTTTTTATTCTAGATCTCCTTGAATGTGCTGTGTTTTGCTGCCTTTTCTATGTCAGAATTTAATCCACAGGCCGTCGCGCCCGATGACCCTGTGTCTCCTCCTCACACCGCGATTACATGAAACCTTGGCATGAAATTGCGAAGCACTAAACGGACTCTGATTTATGATTGACACCCCTGCTGACCCAGAACTAATACCAATTCAGAGCCGTTTTCACACGTTCTGCTACCTGAGAGCATCCAGCGGCCAAAACAGAATTCTGAAACCAAGTCGATAGACCGGCGGGTTCAACACAAAAGACAGACTAATGTGTTTTGATAGGGAAGAGAAGAGCATTCAAATAATGCATCAAAATAAGCTGCATCATCTCTTCACAGACTGACCAGGTCAAAGCACTTTAAGGTGTTCAGCCTTCAAAGAAAGCGGTGATGCGGGGCCTGCAGTTTGATCTTGAGGGGAAGGCTTGACTGAATTAAAAATTGCAAAGAAAAGCCTGTTTCTAAATGGATTTATGGATGTGTTAAAGTGTAAGGCATTATGCGTGAAATCCTTGACTGCCTTTTATTATTATCCATGTGCTCGCTTGCGTGTAGCATGCTTGACTGTTGGAAGGAATTCCCCATAGGGGTGTGTAAATGACTGTGTCTTCATCTGTGTGAAGAAAGATGCAGCTTGCTTTTTTCTGTCCGTACACAGCGAGACAGACAGCTGTGAATGTCGCCTGTCAGGACCTACAATGCACACCTGTCAGCGGCAGGAGAAAGGGATCTCAGACGGGTTAACTAAAAATAACGTGCCGACAGAGGGACAGCGGTGAGCAGGTCTCTGCAGCATGTGTTGAGCAACGCAATTGGGTCAGCGGGAAAAGGATTATGTTTGACAGGGAAACAGGAGAGTGAATGGGGAAGCGTAAGGGTGATGGAAATGGAGTAGATGGGGAGTGAAATGAAAAAGGGCATAAAAAGAAAAAGATTTGGAAGCATCAGATTTCAGCAACAATTGAGACCAAAGGATGAAGAAAAGATGAAACAATCCTCCTCAAACAGGCAAATAACAATACCTCTACGTGTTCACTACCTTCTCAGAAAAGAGTTACAGCATAAATTTGATAAAAACTGTTATTTAGTTGTTCTAAAAAAAATTGTAGAATTTGCAGCTGAGCTCTGAACATTGACTGTGGTAGTAACAATGGAATACAAAAGAGAGGAATGGAGATTGTGAAAAGGCAAAAATCCAAACCTTATTAGCACCGATTGATTTCCAGCAAAGTCAAACTGATGTCAATAACAGTTTTTTGAACAACACAAGCAAAAATAATTGTTCAAGCTGAGCTTCGGATACCTGAAATTTTCATCGACTGTTTGAGGGGTTGTAATATTGGTTGGTATTTTTTAAGATTTCTGTTCCAACATCACAATAGTTGACATGGCGAAAGTGTTTTACCATGAAGAGATAAAATGAAGACATGTTCTTTAAGTCCCACTGTGATCATAGTTTGATTTTAAACCACAATGGTGACATCAGTGTAACAGAAAAATATCAGAAAGAAATACTCAGAAATGCAATTTTAAGCTTAATTTTCTTCTTTATGAGAAAAATGCTACAAGAACATTTTAAAAACAACAATTTTCATCAGAGTAGGTCTTGAAACAACAAGTAGGAACTTGTGCTTTTTTAAGTCTACTTTTAACTATAAGTTTATTTTGAAAGAATCATTT